>NC_084803.1:11661977-11961977 GCF_963583255.1 Pyrus communis | reverse complement strand
CGCTTCTGGCGATACCAGCGATCGTTACGTGGGACTCAAAGCTTCCAATAAGTCATCCAGATGCAGCGTGGGTGGCTAATTCGAAAACTCCGCCCAGTGATTCAAGGTGTTTTTACTTCGGAGAGTGGTGGAAAATTGAAGATTGTGTATGGTGGAGGGCAGATACCCGTATTAGATACCAATCAAACAGTTTGAGGTTGTGTGACTGCTACTTTTCTAGGTACCGGAAATCTTGTGTTACAAGAAATTGCTTCCAGTGGAGCATTAGGAAGCGTTTTATGGGACTGTTTTGATCATCCAACACACACATTTTTGCCACTGCACATTGGTACCTGCATTTAATAACGATGTAGGGTGTGTTAGCCGATGGCCAACAGATAGCAGTTAAGAGACTTGCAAGAAATTCGGGACAGGGACTAGAAGAATTCACAAACGAGATTACACTTAATAGCTGAACTTCAACACAGCAATCTTGTTCGGATTCTTGGTTGTTGCATTCAAGGAGAAGAGAAGATTCTGCTCTATGAGTTCCTGACGAATACAAGCTTGGATGGCCTTCCTTTTCGGTTTGTCCACAACTCCTTTCAAATCCAAAGACTCCCTTGTTCCATCTTCCCCTGCATCTGTAATTTGCTAAGCATGCTATGTATGAGTTTCAATAAACTGCAGATTCGACTAAAGGGAAGCGTTTAGATTGCCAATAACGCATGAACATCATCGAAGGGATTGCACAATGAATTCTCTATCTTCACAAGTATTCTACAGTTGGAATCATACACAGAGATTTCAAGCTAGCAACATTTTACTTTACTAAAATATGAATCCTAAACACGAAGCGTAAACGATTGCAGGCTTCTTTCCTATATATTCCACCCTCGTATGCCACTGAGACAAGGACTTGTATGGCACGGGTTACAGTGATATTTTGTACCAATAACATAAAAATATGTGTTAGTTTCTCTCCACGTGTTCTTATATCATTAGCACGGAACGCCAATGTGACAGTATACCCGTGCCATAAAAAATGCTCTCAGTCACAAAATGCTAGTGCATTATCCTTACATTCTTGGTCGTATGTTTGATTTCTCCTTCTTATTATCTTAATTGCCACTTAGTACTACGATCTAGTGATATTTCTCTTCACTTGTAAGTGAGAAGTCTTAGATTCGATTCTCGCCAAAGACGAATTTGAATCACACTATTATTAGCTAATTTTGAAGTCTAGACCACACTTCAATCTTTTAATGTAGATAATATCATATGTAAAAATAAAAAATAAAAAAATTAGTGTTATCCGCGTAATAGTTTAAAAAAGTCAACGGGAAATGAAATATGTCAAAATAAACTGCGCTTTGGCTTGTACTACTTGTTGTTAGCTCTTTTATTGTGCTAGTGTATTAGCTTTGGCCGTATCTTAGAATCTTCCACCAATGAATTCATAAGGGTTGTGATTTTCACACACCCTTAACTACTTTTTCTCACATTTCTTCTTATTTTTTAATACTTAATTAGTAACCTATTATTTAATCTTCCATATATACATTTTCCTACTTTTTGATGGTAATTAATGAAAGATTAAATAGAGGAGAGGTATATATGGAAGATTAAATAGTAGGATACAAATTAAGTATTAAAAAATATGAAAAGGTGTGGGAAAAGTAGTTAAGAATGTGAAAATCACAACCCTATTCACAATTGTGTTTCGTTTATAAATATTGATATTATATCTTAAAATTATAAACATGTCGTCCACACGTGTGCTCAAGCGAGAAGAAATAGGCCATTTGACCTATAAAGCTTGCCTATGAACGCGAATTTGAAATATAAAATGACACCACCTTCATTGGAGATCTTTAGATTTTCCAGCAGTCAAGAATAAATTCAAAAACAATCAATTAATTAATTAATAGTATGAATTTAAAACGAGTAATGGGTAGGGCCTAGTTCATGACTTTGAGAACCTTCAGCTGCGATCATGACTGGCTAATAATTTTAATAATTTATTCTAATTAAAAATGAAATTGAAGAACAAGTCAATAAAATCCTTTCAAATTTTCAACGAATTGCCGGACACAAGTATGCCCACATATCAAACTTGTACAGCTAAGTTCAAAAGATTGGACAAATTAGGAAAAGTCAGAGATTCAATTTGCAGGCCATTCAAGTTACAAAAGCTGATCTGCAAAAAAATCGTAGAGAGAAACAGAATATTGTAGTAGGCGATGGCTGCACAGGGAAGCAGGAGGCTTCTGCTTTTCTCGTGTTTCTTCCTGCGGTATCTTCTCTCTTGTTATGCGGAAGTAGTGGTGTACACGCTCAAGCAAGGCGACCAGCTACGGGACCAGGACGCCGATCATCTCGTTTCTCCGCACGGTTACTTCAAGCTGGGGTTCTTCAGTCCCGGTGCTTCGAGTGACCTGGGGCCTACGAGCAATCGGTTCTTGGGAATATGGTACAGCAAACTACCAAATCACCCCGATGCGGTGTGGGTGGCAAACCCTGAAACTCCGGTCGTAGATTCGTCTGGAGTGTTTATGTTGGATAGTGATGGGAAAATGAAGATCAAACATGGTGGAGGGGAGATTATTCTGTGGGATCACAATCGGACAGTTTCCGGTAATGTGACTGGCTATATGATGGATACCGGAAACTTTATGTTAAGGGAAGTAGCATCGGATGGAACTCCCGGAAAGATTTTGTGGGAAAGTTTTGATTATCCATCAAACACATTGTTACCTGGAATGAAGTTAGGCTTGGACTTTAGGACTGGGCGTAATCGAACAGTTTCTTCATGGTTCAGCGGTCAGGTGCCTACGCCAGGTGCATTCCGGCTTGGTGTGGATCCCAATCGCACCAACCGGTTAATCATCTGGCGGCGAGACGTTGTATACTGGACCAGTGGGATCTGGGAAAGTGGAAGTTTTCAGATGGCCCCTCAACTGACAAGCAGGGCTGATTTGTTCGAGTTCACTTTTGTTTCAAATGCAGAGGAGAAGTACTTCACTTATTCTGTCAAAGACAACTCTACTCTTTCGAGATGGGAACTCAATACTTGGGGCCAACTCTTGCAGTCGATTTTAGCCTCAGACGGTACAACATGGGACACCACAGCTACAGGTCCATGTACGTTCAACCCAGATTATCCGGATGCAGTGTGCATAAAGCAGACGACCTCTGAATGCAGGAATGGTTCCGAGCTATTCCTACCGATAAAAGGCTACTTAATTGATGCTCAGTTGACATATAATGATAGTAACCCTAACTTGGATCTTAGCGACTGTCACGCAATTTGCTGGAGGGATTGCGCCTGTATCGGCTACGGACCTTTCCATCCCAATGGGTCTGGATGTCTGTATATGAGAGAAGGAGCACATTTTGTCAAGAATAATTACTTTGGAGTTAATTACCTCGTTACCAAAGCAAATAATAGCAGGGGTATGTATACCCTAATTACTGGTTTAGCATGACTAATACTGAGTTTATCTAATCCACCTATGCATCTTGTCATTCTTCCATCCTTTAGTTCATGCTATTCGGGACACAGACATGAACCTCGTAACAATAATGTCTTTCGTATCTATGTATTGGCTATAGCTCTCAACCACTTCAAGTAATTAATGCTAATTTGGTGGTTCGGTACAGATGGAACACCTACCGAAGGAAGTAAAAAGAGCAAATGGTGGATATGGTGTATCGTGGGGATTATACTTGCAGCGGCAGTGCTACCTTTGGGGTACTTCCTCTATACAAGGAAAAGAAAGTCTCAACACGTGCAACAAACTGGTGAGAAGAAACTGTAGGATTTTGTGGCTGTTAATTTATGAATTGCAAGTACAAGTACCTTATAAACTATTGCAATCACTGGCTTGCAGACAATGCGGAAACAATCCAAGAGCAAGGGTTACTTGACTTGGGATCTCAAATCAGCGGAATGGGTGACATATTCAAACTCAAATTCGGCAAAAGCCGGCGGCAGGAATTTAAGATGTTCACTTTTCCTGAATTAGTGGCTGCAACAGATGACTTCTCATTTGCCAGAAGGCTAGGAGAGGGTGGTTTTGGACCGGTTTACAAGGTAAAATCTAAATTTATCAACTAATGGCTATCTGGGAAGTTGATATCTGACATTTGAAATTTTTGTAGGGTGTATTACCAGACGGGCAACAGGTAGCAGTAAAGAGACTCGCAAGACATTCAGGACAAGGACTAGAAGAATTCATGAATGAGATAACACTCATAGCTGAACTTCAACATAGTAATCTTGTTCGGCTTTTGGGTTGTTGCATTCAAGGAGAAGAGAAGATTCTGATCTATGAATACTTGACAAATACAAGCTTGGATGCCTTCCTCTTTGGTTTGTCCATAATTCCTTTCAAATTCAAAGACTCCCATCTTCCCCGAAATCTGTAACCCTACTAAGCATCCTATGAATTTCACATTAACTGCAGATTCCACTAGAGTGTATCTCTTAGATTGGCAGAGGCGCATCAACATCATTGAAGGGATTGCACAAGGACTTCTTTATCTTCATAAGTACTCTAGAGTTAGAGTCATACACAGAGATCTGAAAGCTAGCAACATTTTACTAGACGAAAGCATGAAACCTAAGATATCAGATTTTGGAATGGCCAGAATCTTCACACAGAATGAGTCCAGAGCAAATACGAATAGAGTTGTAGGAACATAGTAAGTTTAGAAAGCATAAATATTTCATAGTAATGTCACCTAAAATTTATGTACTTTCTTATATGAAATATGAACGGTTTCCTAATTTTGTATGATGATTTTATGCAGTGGCTATATGTCTCCAGAGTATGCCATGAATGGCATTTTCTCTGAGAAGTCTGATGTATACAGCTTTGGAGTTTTACTGCTGGAGATCGTGAGTGGCAGAAAGAACACTGTTTTCGTTTCATCTACTAATCTCAGCCTTATTGAACTTGTAAGTGTTATAAAGATAGATCGAAATTAGCATTCAATTTCAATTAGAGCAGAAACACTCACATGGTGCATCAAAATTTAATTGACTGCAGGCCTGGGGTTTATGGCAACAAGGTGACTGTCTAGAGATAAGGGACCCATCAATGGACTCATGTCCAAAAGACGAAATTTCGAAATATGTTCATGTTGGTCTGCTATGTGTGCAAGAACATGCAGTGGATAGACCTACTATGTCGGAAGTAATATCCATGCTCACAAGTGATGTCATGTTTTTACCAGATCCAAAACAGCCCGCATTCTATGTCTCAAGAAGTGAATACGGATCATCCCAAGCTGCAATAAGGTCGGATATGGGTTCTTCAAATTGTGTATCTATAACTGTAATGGAACCTAGATAACAACACTAACTTCACGTTCCATTAGATAGTATTCATCATTCAAATATGAATTTTACAAATGTATTGCGCGGGGGAAATCCCGTCGAGTTTAGGAAGTTTTCGGATACATTCTTGCCACAAAAGGCTATTTCTTTATTTCTTAATGAATATATATAAATTCGTGAAACTTTATGTGAGCTTTGGAGTAAACTAAAGGGTACACATTTCATCGAAAAACAATCAAAATTCGATATCAAACAACTCGATTAAGATTAAGCATAATCCGTTTAACTCATACAGTGGGGTGGGAAAGCACTTAAACTTAAACCTACAGGCAACACTACAAACATAAAGACCGTAAAATTGAATGCAGAGACGCATAGATTAAATATTGTTCTTATCTGGGTCAATCTTCTCAGGAGATTCCTCCTCCTGCTCTTGCTCCTCTTCTTCTTCCTCCTTCTTCTCCTCCTCGTCTTCGTCTTCTTCCGGCGGGTCATACGGCATAGGAGGCGGCAGAGGCGTCTTCATAGGACTGAACTGCGGAAAAATGTCAGGCCTCCGCCCCGGCTTCGGTCTCTCCCACTCCTGCAACACAATTCCGCAAAACCAAAAACTAATTAGCAACCAAGTTCCAAACCCAAAAACACGGCAGAAATCGAGAGGAGGCGGAGGAGCACGCTTACAATCGGGAAATCGAGAGGGTTGCGGCGGGTGAGCTTCTCCTCATCCGGCGCCATACACACCACGTGACTCCTCCGATGCTGACGAGACTCGAACGACAACGCGGAGGACGGAGACGACGAGCTTACTAGGGATAAAGAAGAGTGCTTTCGTCTCCAATTCGACCAACTGCAACTAGGAGATACGCAACTCAGTGTTGAGAGGCAGCTCGTCGCCATAGCCATCACTTCTCTTCTGTTTTCAGCTGCTTCTTCTTCCTTGGGTTTTTGCGATTGGACTTCCGGTTTTTCAAGTTGCAGACGGCTCCAAGGCTATAGCAGTAATTTCAGTAGTCTAGGACAGGCCAGGCCGCGGCGCAACCGCCTTACCCACACGCTCTCAGCCGCTACCTCTTCCTCTGCCTCTCTTTTATTTCTCCGTAACAACCATTGATTTTCTCACCCTTTTTGATCAATTTATTATCCTTAGCCCGACTAGAACAAATTCCACAGCCCAATAGTTTTAAATGAAAGGCCCAACAACCTATTGGCCCATTAGGGTTGGTTTTTCTTTTGATACAAGCCGAGTTGCGGAACAGAAATTTGCTCACATGCTGTTTCCTTCAAAGATAAACATTCTTAATCACTTTTAACTACAAAGCGCTTTGCTTTAATTACGACTGTGGCCTACGCCCTCAATTAATCGAGGTGCTATCTAATTCTCTCTCTCAATGACCGCTTGTGTGCCCTGGAAAAGATAAGTTTTTTTTTCCTTTTTCGTATGAATTTTTATCAATGACACAAAATTTACTAAAAACGAAAAGATGTTTTTGTCTACAAACAAGGGAACTTTTGCCGAGTTTGTGGGTAAAATGTCCAGCTGTTTTCAGGTGAATTGGAACAATTAGCATTCTGAGTAGCAAGTAAGAGCACAAAATTTGGTAAGGACAATCATACGGCTTGATTGATTTGGAGTCCAAAGACTGTCAAGTTCTTACTCTCCACTTTCCCATGCGCTTTCTTGCTAGCACTGATATAGTCATCGCAGGTCTACTCCTTTCCTCATCACTACTTTCACTATCCAGCACAATCACTGCCTCAGCCTCACACATTGCCAATTTTTTCCCTTCTTCTTGCTTATTAATCCCTGCAGCAATCCCACTATTGTAATCTTCATCAGATTGTTGCTTCTCATCCCGCTTCAAATTCTGTTGCTTAGGAAGGGCCTTGGATGGATATGAAGAGAGACTCCGGGGCTGCAGAAGAATGTTATTATTGTTGTTCTCTTGCAAATGAGCCATCTCACATTTTGTATGATTCTCAGTCACCTTTGGCGCCCCATTCTCCTTGTTAGCCTTTCCATGTGCCTCTGATGAGCCTCTGGATCCCAACGAAAGCTTCTTGCCAGCTAAGCAAAGCTTCTTGCAACTTATTCCAACGGAGCCATTTCCCATTCCATCAATCAAATCTTTATGTGGTTGTGAGTAGATGCTGTCAAGAGCTGGTGCCGCTGACAAAGGCTCAGACAACGCATCAGAATGGGACACTGAGGGCAGCAGTTGAGGGGTAATGAACTTTTTATCGTTGGTTTCATCAAATATTTGGGATGTGTTTAAAGAAGCCAATGACTGCTTGTTTTCAGATAGACGCAGCCTCTTTGATCTCACGACTGTGCTGTCATCTATCAATTTACCATCTTGACCCTGATGAAGTCCTTGCTTGTAACTGTTTCCTGATTGCAGCACGACCGATCCTGAAGATGGCACGGGAAGGTTTTGCAGTTTAAGTGATGAACGGTGATTTGTTGGCACCACATTCTCCATACCATCACTTTTCTTCTCAGGTTGGCTGAGGGCTTCTAGTGACAATTTTTGTCTGCTCCCACATATCTTCTCCTGACTCTGACTGCACTTATGTTCCAGCAACTTTTCTGTTCCTTTGACTTCCATCTTGTTTCCGAAATCAGAGGCAAAGAGTTGCACTTTTGGCACTTCATTTCCTTTCCCGCAAACATTCCTTTTCTGGGTTTGGCCTGAAGACTCCAGTGACAGCTTCCTGCTACCCCCAATTACCTTCTTATGACTACTCACAGCAGACTCTGCTTCATGTTTTGACTCATGGATTGAAGCTTTAACCTCCAGCAGCACCTGAGGAGGGAAAAACAAACCAGAAAAAGGTTACGGTTCTAATGGATCCTATCCAAACAGTAAACTTTTCAACCAAATAAGTCTTAAGATAAATTGATAATACCGTGAGTGGATTTGCGCTGCTTTGAGGTTGAGATTGAGAGTCACAAACACTCCCAGAAGCAGACACCTGGGCATATTTCTGAGTCATAGATCGAGCTTTCTGGTCGAAAGCTTGCCTGTTGTACTTGAATTCCCTACTCTGCACATGCAAAAAACCAAGAAGAAACGAGTTGAGCAATAATGTTGGTACCCCCCAATGTCCCAACTCCCAGGGATCCCAACCATATATGTTCATCTAGAAATTATAATAGCAGGACTTGTTGGAAATGTATCGAAAACATGTTTTGGTTTGTTGTAAATGATATCAACACATTACCGATGCATTTGACAGTCCGACTACATACACTTGACAGCATATAACATAATCATCACTTTAGATACTCACCGCTTCACACATGAGGCCATCATCTGGATTGGGTTCACTCAATAACAACCCAATGCTTGTAAGCACAGTTGAAATGTTCAATGATGGTTGCCATGCCCCCTGCTTAAAACGATATTAATTATGGTTTCGCAAATAAGCTTCTCAAATCTCCATTTCATAGTTAACAACACTTAAATCATTGTGTTAAAGAAAAAAAAAACCCTTTTGCATCCAACTGTGATTGCAACCGATCGTTGTTCCACCGACATTAACAGTTGATAAACGAGCGGTATGTTTCTATAGTTCAATCATTGAAGTGTTCCTTGCTAACATTGTCGGGACTATGCTAATTGAGTATCGTAACTAACCCCTAAGCTTCATTATAAATTGATGGATGAACAAGACAGAAATTTTCACTTGACAACCTAAAAATTGACCGCTAAAAATTTCCCAATTAGCAGCATACATGAACATTTTCATTGGGGTTACTCAAGTATTCACTCACCTTCGGAGGAAGATTGAGAATGTCGAGGCAAATCCGGCCTCCGGTGTCGATATTCGGGTGGTAAATTGGCGTCGCAAATGTCACACTCGGAGGCTGAAACGGGTACCTGAAAATCATAAAATTTTGTAAGACGCCAAAAAAAATTCATAAAATTCCCAAATTTTGTAACAAAAAAAAAAAAATTGGCAATTTTGAACCGACCTCTCGGGTATCTGAATCTTAATGTTGAAGAATCCTTCGGCGTACACGGTTCCTTCTGGACCTTTGATCTCTGTAAAAAAAAAAAAAAAAAAAAAAAAAACGTTTTCGTTATTGAATCCCTTTTTTTTTCCTCGGAAACCAAACGCGGCGTTAGAAAAATCCGAAAAGGGGAGGAACTCGGAAGCTTTACGGGCGTCGATGGTGGTGAGGGAGGAGGAGGAAGCGAGGAGAGGGAAAGAGGCGCCCGGCGGAGGATCAGTGAGGAGGAGCTTGAGCTCCTTCTGCAGTCGGAGGTTAAGCCGCGCGGCTTGAGCCATTGCTGCGGTTGCTTTGGCTTCTCTGCGAATTTTGGGTACGATGGAAAATGGAGGGATACGGGGGAAAGCGCGGGCAGGGGAAAATTTGGGGAGGAGATATTTGATCCGGACCGTTCAGATTTCCGTTTTTGAAAATGTATATATGGACGGCTATGACTCGGCCATCTCAACTTGAACCTAGCATTTTTTCACAGAAAGTTAATTTATACACAATATTCCACCACCGGTATGTGCTTTGGAATTTGGTGTTTGAAATTTGAACTTGCAGAAGGAAGGGAGAGGAATAAATTAGATCAACAGGTTACAAAGTAAGTATAATTTAAGCAAGCTTTCTAAAAAAGCTACACAGAAATATAAAATAAAAAAAACGATATTATAAGTCTACAAACATTTGACATAGTGAATTTGATAGTGAATCGTGAGATTTTTGCCTTACTTTAGAACTTGAAAATGGCTCCACGTTGAAGAGAAATGCGACCTGTATAGAATAAGTATAATGGCACAACATTTATGTAGGCGTCCACTTTTATATGTCCCCAAATTTCAAATAAAAGACCAATTTATGATCATGGTGTATTATAACATATAATGTTGGGTGATTAGGATTGGATTGATTTTGGATTGAAAATTAGAGTTTGATTGAAGGAATAACATTGATTATTTGAGCATCTCCAAAGGAGATATCAAATTTTAAACATCAAAATAATAGTTGATAGCTTATGTGGCAATTTGACATTTTGTACAATATTTTGCTCCACCCGATATGTTAAACAATAATGTCATTTAATAAACTTTTTTATCTTTTTGTGGAGTCCAATAATTAAGCCAACCAATCAAATATTTCAAAAACATAACAACATTTATTATATATTATATTAATCTATTAAAAAATAATTTAATGAATTTGACATCTACTGTCAAATTTGACAGCAAAAGGTTTTGCTTCAAATGACTCAGAGCCACATAAGAAATTGAAGGCTCGGTTAGAAAGAGTTTGCTGCCATTTTTTTTTACTGTTGTATGCCTACGTGTCAATTTTGAAATCTACTCTAAAGATGCTTTTTGTAGTTTAATTCTCACGTTAACGATTCAATAATCAAAATTTAACTTTTTATTATTCATAAAATACACCATAACATAATAAATTTCATCCAAAATGCAAGTAAGCAATCCTGATTTATCTTTTACTGCCAAGCCAAGGATTGAATCAAGCTAATCCTGACCGTCAAACGAGGCCATAAAGCATAGACCCGCGATGTAGTGGATCGGACCATGCATCAATGACGTGAAGACAACCAAACCCCGCCCGAGGCAACCGACCACGTGTCCCCGCCACTCATCATCCTCTTCCTCCTTCCCCCCTGCCCCTTCTCGATAGCTGCCCGTTCATTGGAGTCGATACAATTACAGGCCTAGAGTCGACGAAGATAAATGCGGTGGGGAGACAGACGTCGAGATCTGGTTCGTCAATGCACCACCACCACCGCCAGTACTCGGACCACTTCACGGACTCGCCGTCCAAGTGGCTGCAGTCCCCTTGTCTCTCACACTCACAGGTCCTCTATTAATTTGATTATCTTTTCAAACTCGCCCCTCGTCAACTCGAAATTTCATGCCGGGTCCCTGATAATGCGAAGCTCTCTGTTTTGAATATTTTGCAGGACTTCGAGCTGTACGCGACGAGAATGAGCAGGCAGAGTCATAGAAACGGCAAATGAACGATCGCCACCGGAGTCTTCGACTCTGCCGCCGATTGCGTCGCGATCGTCGGGCATGAGAAGGAACGGCGACGATCGAGTTTCGCCTAGTGAGCTCAGCCCTGGATTGTTACCTGAGGTTTGTCAAATTACTTAGGGCTGGTTTAGGCCTGGTTTGGTAGGTGATTCCGAAAAAAATTGCTATAAAAAAAAGCTAGAAGCTATTTTTGTGTTTGTTAAACACTCAGCTTCAGTTTTTTTTTCACAGTTTTGGATGAAAAAAGCCAAAAACAAGAAGCTGCAAAATCCAGCTTTGAAAAATCAGTTTTTTTTCACATCTGTTTTACATAAAATTTTACCAAACTATGTAATACTGTTTTTTTTTTCAAAAGTACTTTTACAAAAAAGTTTACCAAACAGTCTGCTGCTTTATTTCACAGCTGCTTCTGCTGTTGTGCTGGGAGAATAAGGAGCTGTGAAATGAAGCAGCAGAGTGTTTGGTAAACTTTTTTGTAAAAGTACTTTTGAAAAAAAAGCAGTATTATAGTGTTTGGTAAATTTTTATGTAAAACAGATGTGAAAAAAGCCAATTTTTCAAAGCTGGATTTTGCAGCTTCTTGTTTTTTGCTTTTTTTCATCCAAAACTGTGAAAAAAAGTTGAAGCTGAATGTTTACCAAACACAAGAATAGCTCCCAGCTTTTTTCAGAATCACCTCAGTACCAAACTATGCCTTATACATATTTCCGTTTCATTCGTTTTTTTTTTTACTGATGAGAAAAATTTGCTTTGTTTTTGGTAGCCCTTACATTTCTCTGCTTTCCTTCAATAATTATCAAATATTTAGAATACAAATTAATACCGCGCTAACAAATAATTTGGTCCACTCCACAATTTAATCTCACGAAACGAGTACTAAAGAAAATGAATAGTTTGGATTGCGAGATAAACAAGTGGTTCATGCGGATGTAAATTTCTGCTCCTTCTTCTTGGACAAAATTACACCTACAAAACAATTAACACCTTAGAGTCAAGGTTACGAGCCTCACGGACCCACGATGAATGGAGGGCTTTGGCCGAAGAACCTCCGATGCCAAAGTTAGAATTCAGAGAGAAAAGTATTTAGAGAGTTTTTGAAGTTTTGCAAGAGTGTGGATCTAACTTTTTAGAGAAAAATGGGGTTCAACATATATAGCATGGCCGGTCGGAGAAAAGGTGGTTGGCCCTTTGGGCTATTTTTGGTGTGTAATGGGTGATTTAATTGATGATTAATGGATTAATTAGGAAATAAATCCATTAATTAGCCAATTAACCTAATTTTTATGGAATGTTTGGAAGGTTATGGAATGATTGCTTTGTAGAGAATATGGAATGAGTAAGGATGAAATAATTTTGAATTTGTTACCTTCTTTGGGCACTTTTGACTTAGTTGATGGATGATTGCCCATTGCTCGCGTGTAGGAATCCCAATATACCTCAAGGATATTTTTGTCCTCTTATATCCAAAAATCCACGTGTCGCCTTGTGATTATTTTTGGCTTCACAGTTCACTCGAAAAAAGGAATAGTTCGGATCATGAGATTAAATTGTGGAGTTAGCACAAACTAGGTGTTGCTAAGAGCAAAGTTGTGGTATGTCTCATTTGGTAGATTTAAAAGTTTTCTCTTTTTTCTTTACCTTGCAGCAAATGGTAGAACTTGGTTTTTCGAAAAATGATTCTGCAGGTATGCAAGAGACCGCTAAATAAAAAGGAATTCGCGAAGAAAGAGGAAGACATTATCGCAATTGAACCACATTCTAATGCACTCACAGTTCATGACACCAAACTTCAGGTTAGCAATTGTCAAGAGTCATATGTCAATGCGCTTGCCACCTCCCACATGCCTTCATTTGAAGTGAAGGCATGCGAGGTGCGAGAAGGATAATTGTAACTGAACTTGTCTTTAGGAAGAGGAACTGGAAAGTGATGTAGAGTTTCTGAATTTCTAGGTTATATAAAATGACTGGTTTAGCTTTGCACCACTAGCAGACCATTATATGACATGTGGTTACTTTGTGATTTATCAGAAAGTTTTCTCTTTTCTCTGCAGGTTGACTTAACCGAATATGTTGAGACTTGAGAGACAATTTTTTTTATGCTGTGCTTAACGAAGGTGTTTCAAATGATGAGGTGTGAGTTTATCCGAAGCTGGTTTCGCTTTGCCACTTTCAATCAATTGATGTTACAATATCTTTCATTTTGTTGTTTTAGGTTTACTTTGAAAAGGTGGAGCCAATAGTTCCATTGATTTTCAACCAAACAAAAGCGACTTGCTTTGCATACGGGCAAACCGGTAAGTATTATACCCTTAATAACAACTTAGCTTCTTCATTATATTGTAAGAAATTAAGAATTTATGTTGCGTTTCTCATTTGTTTTAAATTCGCTGTTCAGGTAGCGGGAAGACTTATACTATGCAACCCCTGCCCCTTAAAGCATCCCAAGATATTCTAAGATTAATGCTTGATACATACCGAAACCAAGGTTTTCAGTTATTTGTGAGTTTCTTCAAGATATATGGAGGGAAACTTTTTGATCTCCTAATGACCGAAAGTAAGTTATTTCAGCCTTTAGGAAAGAAAAGATTTTCTGGCTCATTATCCTGAAAGAAGTCCACTTCTGCAGAAAGCTTTGCATGAGGGAGGATGGTAAGCAGCAAGTGTGCATCGTTGGTCTGCAAGAGTACAGGGTTTCAAATGTTGAGATGGTCAGGGAGTTTATTGAGAAAGGAAATTCCACCAGAAGTACCGGTACAACTGGTGCGGATGAGGAATCTTCCCGATCACATTCTGTACTTCAGCTTTGTGTAAAGAGACCAGCTTATAAAACTGAAACAATGCCCTGCCCGGCTTGTAGGCAAGCTATCTTTCATAGACCTTGCTGGAAGTGCACACAGTGCAGATACTACAGATAGTTATAAACAGACAAGGTGGGGATTTTGTTGTGTGGAATTATGAGCAATTAGCATAACCTTATTCCTTTCGGATTCATGTTGACTATCTTCTTGCAGAATGGAAGGTGCTGAAATTAATAAAAGCTTCCTTGCTTTGAAAGAAGGCATCAGAGCTCTTGACAGTGACCAAGGCCACATTCCTTTCAGAGGGAGTAAGTTGACAGAAGTTCTTAGAGATTCATTTGTCGGTGATTCATGCGCCGTTATGATATCATGCATTTCACCAAGCTCAGGATCATGTGAGCAGACTCTCAACACGCTAAGATATGCTGACAGGTACGTAGTTAAGTACAGAAAAAAGAAGTGGGGAAGTGGATTTTATGATTGCTTTTGCATTTATCATGAATTTTATGCTTCCAGGGTGAAGAGTTTATCAAAAGGGAGCGGCTTCAAAAGGTATCAATTTTCTTCGTTGTCAAACCTTCGAGACTCAACCACAATGCCCTTGTCTTTCGTCTTTGCCAAATGACACAACCTTTGAAGATGACATTACTTTTGTCCCTAACGAACAGAGCAGCTCTGGTTGGTCCAAACAGATTGAGAGAGAACCCTCTCCAAATATTAACGCGGATCGTATGCCTAGCGGGAGCGCAGAAGGAATTTTGCAACATCTGTATCAAATTATTACAAGGCTCCAATAGGAGGTAGAAATGGCATAGGCAAAGATGCTTTTGACTACCCTGAGCAGACCTATGAACAAGAAAAACCATCAAGGGGGAGTACTAAAAACGTAGAAACCTAGCATCAGTCAGCCCTCGAAAAAAAGAGAAAAATTGGTAGTCAGATGAAATGGAAAGATATGCCTGATTTTAAGGTTATGAACTTTCATTTGGAGGATGATCCTAATGCCGTCTTACAGGTAAAGGTATTCTAGATTTTCAGTTCTATATTTCATATCAGCCATTCAGTTATCATACTCTCATTTGCTTGGTTTGAGGAGGAGGAAGACCTCGGAACTGCTCACCGAAGACAAGAACAGCATATGATAGACATTGTTTGGGAGGTCAGTATAACTTTATAATCTACTTTGACCTCAGTTCTATTTTAAGCTGTATATGTTTGGACATGGCTTAACCGTGTTTACTGGTGCAGGAGATGAATCTGCTGGTTCAAGCTGATCAACCAGGCAACCCGATTGACGACTATATATGCAAATTGAATGCTATACTTTCTCAGAAGGCTTCAGGAATTCTTCAACTGCAGACTCAGTTGGCTAAATTCCTGTGGCATCTGAATCATCACAGCGTTTTAGTATCTTCTTCTTCAAGTAACTGATCCAATTTGGGAGTGAGAACTGATCATAGCAGTAAGATATGATGATTCTTTCTCTGCTTGCTTGAGGTTTGCTTTCGGCCCTTGTTTCTTGATTTATTTGTTCTGCATGTCTAGCGTTGTTGGCTCTTCATAACACTTCGAGCAGTGTGTGATTATCGATAAAGCTTTTGTTTGAGTTGCTAAAATTTCTACAAATATATGAAAACCATGTACCAAAAACAGCTTGTTTAGGGTAAATGGTTAGTTCTTGCTTTTTTTTCGTCTTAACAGTTATTCATATCGTTTCAAATTGTGATCATTGAGGAATGAGAGAGATACATGCAATTATATGCATGTTTTATAAAGATTTATGGCAGTGCAATTTATCAAAGTAAATATGCATGCTTGATAAAGATTTATGGCAGTGTAATTTATCAAAGTAAATTATGAAAACCCTTATTCTGATTTGCTCTATATATTTTACTTATAACTTCATTTCTACTGGATAATTGAAGAGTATAGGGAACGCAACCTCCTCCTCCTCTAGGGAATCTGTTTCCCAACCGGTGCACAGTGGGTGTTAGCTATGTGTTAATGCGGGTGGTGAGTAGTGTAAGTTGTGGTGGCGACGGTGATGATGAAAGTATACATGGTTACTTATTCACCATCCCTATGCGCATGGATGGGGATGGGAAATTTTTGTGGGGGCGGAGATGGCGAGGGCAAACTCAACGTCACTCCGCCTCATTTCCAATTTTACCATCCCTATGTGTTGTAGAACATTATAGATGGTATATCGGTCGATGTTTCATGTAGCAGAGTTGGGTTGGCGAAATTAGAGCCGTTTGAAAGAGATTCCAAATTAAAATATTTTCAGATTGCCTCTCGCATCTTCTTCTAAGTCGGCTTAAGACTGAAAGGACATCATAGTCATTACATTTGCTTGACTAGAGATTGCAATCTTTGTGATAAAATCTTGTCTTACCTGAAGTCACTATCATCTATTTTCTGCTCAAAATCTTTGATCCTTTTTGTACCCTTTTCCCTCCCTTTCCTTCTTTTTCAGACTTTCGTGACACTTCCTTTCCTTTACTACTAAGATCAACTCTAATGGTGGGCTAAAAGTCAAATTACTTTCCAGAATTTCCCTCCAAACCCACTCCAACCCAAGGAGAAATTTTGGGCTAAATGCTAAATGCTAAACCAATGCCAAATTCTCCTCAAAATTTAGCCCAGAAATCGGAGTGGACTCTACCTAATATTTATTGAAGTTTAAATTTTTTTAAATTAAAATGTTTATAAAATTAATTTACGATGGTCTACATATATATATTTTTTAATTTAATTTAACATAAAAAATAGCCTAAGTTCATTCTTTAATAATCCCGGGCTAAAATTTTAGGCTAAAACAGTTGGAGCAGAAAAACTGTTTTTGGGCTAAAAGCTAAATTTTTCGAGCTAAAAAATTTGGTTTTTAGCTCAATCATTGGAGATTGTCTAAAGAGAGGTAGAAGAATTTAAACCCGGATGAAGCGACTGGAAGAAGAACGTCCTGTACCAAAGCAATCCATCACTTGGGATTAAGTGATTGGAAAAAGAACGTTCAGCACTAAAGCAATCCATCACTTGTGCGTTGGTTGTCAAATAATATGAAAATAGTTTAATAAAATTATTTCTATGGTGGTGGTTGTTTTCATTCATGAATCAATCACATCCATAAAACTGTTTTTTTCAAAAGCGATCATTTTCAGACTTGGAGGACAAACAAGAAAATGAAATTATTGGTGGGCTTTCTAGGGGTTTTCTGGTTTTCTGGTTTTTTTTTTTTTTTTTTTCTTCTTAAGAATTCCTTAAGTTGTTTTGGAGTTGTTTATCAAACTTCATTACCTAAAAAATATGCATTAATCAACCCTACAATATATTCATATACACAGTTTCGTTTTCTTAAAAAATTGTAAAAATTATTACCCGTCAAGTGAAATGAAAAATAAAAAATATTACGTTTTATTTGAAACAATTGCTTGCTTGCGCGTGAATACTTTTAAATATTTAATGCAAATGTCGTCTAGTGCCACTTGAAAATCATCGTTGCGAAAGTGGGCAACTGTCCAACCACTCCTTGTATAAGTTTTCAATAAGTCGTGTGATTAGCTCAAGTCTGCTACAATTTGCAGAACTGATTGGATACTAATCTCTATAAATTGATTGGCTACAAAAACCAGCTTAAGTAAACACACGAATTACTTTGAATATGTTATAACAGCTGCCGTGGGGTCTAGGGTTCTTGATGCCACACTCTTAATTAATGATATATTCAACAAATCAAACACAAATAATATTAAAAACTATGATTAGCACCCATCTCAGGCATTTCTGCTTTGGGCAAGCTAAGGATCTATCTTTGCTTAACGGGAAATTAAAACTAAATAAAAAATAAAAACTTAATATATGATAATCATCCTCCTTGTAATTTTTTATTTGAGTTTTTTTTTTTTTTTCAAAATTTTTAATCCCATTATTATTATTTTTTGTTTTAAACAAAAGTTTGGAGGGAGATCGGTTACTTTCACCATCAGCGGCAGAACATATCCACAACCTCAAGTTGAAAGAGCTACGCGTGGCATCTATTACCAACTATTGCCTATATGAATTTACTTAATGTTTTACAAATCGAGGCACGAACGAAGATTACTGGCAACGAGACTCAACTGGATAGGAGCCATTGGCGAATCACCACCATCATGATATATAATGGATTTTATATTTAATTTATATTTTTGTAAGTGCAATAATGCACTCATTTAACAAACAATTACAGGCCCAACAATGATGGATAGGAAAGCTATAGTCACATTACATTAATTCACAATCATTATTTAATATAAAGCACCAAATATTTTGATTGACTCGCCACCTGACATGCTTGACAATGTTTTATTTTAAAATCTATTTCCAAAGCTATTTAGTACTACAATTTACTGATATTTTTTTTCACATTTGTTAATGAGAAGTTTTAAATTTGATTCTCGTTAATGGAGAACTTAAACCATATTATTGTTAGTCCATTGTAAGACTTAACCCAACCCTTTCCTCTATATCATTTATTATAAATAAATAAATAAAATTCAATTCCCAAAAAATTAGAGGAAACTGTTTCCCATTAACTTTAATTATTGTACTAAACAAATAAGTTTCTTGTACTTTTAATAAAACAAATAAGTTTCTCGTACTTTTAATAAAACAAATAAGTTTCTTGTACCAAAAATCCAATTCCCAAAAAATTAGCCCACTCCCTTCCTCTATATCATTTATTGAAAAAAAAAATCAATTCCCAAAAAATTAGAGGAAATTGTTTCCCATTAACTTTAAATTATTGTACTAAACAAATAAGTTTCTTGTACTTTCAATTAAACAAATAAGTTTCTTATACTTTTAATAAAACAAATACGTGGTTCCTTATGGATCAATCATAATTTAACACATGTACATACACTTTATGTTGTTTTGGAATTGGATCCCATCCGAATTCATTTTGTAAGAATCTTAGGAATTCTCACATAATAGTCATTTATCGCGTATCATCGATCAGAAATCATTTTAATTTTTTATTTAAAATTAAACACAAATAGTATCTGACAAAAACTAATCGGACGATGTACAATAAACCCTTATAATGTGAGAATTCATAAGATCCCACAAAATGGATTCGAAGAGAATCCTCTTCCTGTTGTTTTTACCTTCAACTCTCTCACTCTAATTGTACCTCCACCACCTTCGACACTCTCTCTTCAACCAATGTCATCTTCGTTTGAGATAAAAAATAACTCATGGGACACATAACCCGTCGAACGTCCAGCTTTGCACGGGACAAAGAACCTAATGGACAAGCTGCATTCACATCGAGCTTCCTCAGAAGCTTCAGCACCACTTCCCAAACTAATGGTAAGACAATGGTTAGAGAGAAGAAGTAGTGGAAATAGACATTTATATCTCTGTATCTAACGGAATTTTGACGGAACTTTTACTTTTGGATTAAATTTGCTAATTGGTTTGATTACAAGGTTCAAACTCTTTTTTTTTTTTTTTTTTCTCATAAGCTATCTTCCGAATATCTTATGAGCATAAAAATCATTAATCTAATTTAATCTTCTTTAATATATGTGTTAGTTTTTTATTCTCGATTAATGATATGTTAATCAGTTATCTAATGCTTAAGCAATTAAGAATCACATCAATTGAAGGGTCTAATCTAATACTATCTATTCCAAATACTTGTGAGCAGGCATGTAGATTAACCTCTATTAATTGACTATTAATCCAAATTAACCCAATATTAATTTATGAAAAAAAAAAAAAACACAATTTCATTTCATAAAATGAACCGACAAGGTGGCAATAGGATGGAGACACGCAACAGGATGTGCTCCCCATGGCCCTAACACTAACATCACTCCAAAAGTAAAATTTAAAATTAAATATAAATAATATCTAACAAAAATGGACTATGTACAATGAACGGTTACAGAATTATTTTCTTATTTTGAAGATCTTGGACCTTGGAACCCTAAACGTGGTCAAGTAGGAACTAGACACGTGCGCACCACCCTTTATGCGCCAACGCACGAGGCAGCAGCAAATTCTAATTAGCTGCCCAAAAGCTAAATGCAAAAGCAGATCGGATTCCTAGCGACCGAATCTAATAAGCCCACTACTTTTGCGTTTGGCTTTTCGCTTCACATTTTCCATCCTCCTATTGGCTAATAGCCTCTTACGTTTCCTCTTTTTTGCAATAAAAATTTGAGAGATGTTGGAGCACCGCACTCTCCCCAAATAAGCGCGTGCTTGTTTGATTGGATCTTCATAAACGCACAGTCCCACTTCCTTGGCATCCCACGATGATCTGTGGTTTGATTTGATGGGTTTTTCTATTCATATTCAATGTCTATCGTCATGATTACTCGAAACAGGAGAAGTTATAAACAGCAATAATGTTTGGTCGTTCAATTATACTTTATGATCTCATACCTGGTTAAACAAGTATATCATACCTAATTTTAATGTAGGACTCATCTACTTCTATATTTTCTAGTTAGTAGTAATACACAATATGACAAATTCATTCTTGATAAGTAAACATGTTTTAGACCTGGTTTGGTACTGAGGTGATTCTGAAAAAAGCTGCTACCAAAAAAAGCTGGGAGCTGTTTTTGTGTTTGATAAACACTCAGCTTCAGCTTTTTTTCACAGTTTTGGATGAAAAAAAAGCCAAAAACAAGAAGATGCAAAACCTAGCTTTGAAAAACCGGATTTTTTTCACATCTGTTTTACATAAAAGTTTACCAAACACTCTAATACTGCTTTTTTTTTTTTTCAAAAGCACTTTTACAAAAAAGTTCACTAAACACTCTGCTTCTTTATTTCACAGCTGCTTATTCTCACAGCACAGCAGAATCAGTTTTTTTTCAAAGCACAGTAAGACCAAACCAGCCCTTATAGTATTAGCTTGAGTGTAAAAAGTTCTTATCAACATTCAAAAGAAGTCGTACACTTATAACTTGTAAAAGTGTAAGCGAGAAACTGCACATGAAATAGTGCTTGCACGACAAATTATTAGGAAAATTAATGAAAAGTATAAAAAAAAACTTCAGTTTTAATGAAAAATGACAAATAAATGTGTAGTGAATAGTACTAGGACAAGGTAAAAGTATGATTTTTCGTTAAAAGTGAATAATACTGGAAGTGTTTCGTTAAAACTCCTGAAATTATTTCGCGTGATGATACAACTGATTAGTAATATACGTGGACCTTTTAAATTTATTTGATATGAATTGGTGAGTTTGTATTGGATGTGAAAAATCTCAAATATCGTCATATTCTATGATCTAGATTGAACAAGTGCTTAAATTTTTATTTTTATTTCGTACCAATCTTTGTATGAGTGTAAGAGTTCTTAATTTCACTCTGACTTTCTCAGCATGCAGTCATGAATCATCGTGGAAACCAAGTTATGGACCAAAATTAATCACCGCATGATACACTCTCTTTTTTAACAGTCTTTGTAGGAGTGTAAGAGTTCTTAATTTGACTATGACTTTCCCATCATATGGTCATGGATCGCTGTTAAAACTAAGTTACAGACAAAAATTAAGCACCACATAATACTTTCTCTTTTTGGGTAAGCATCATTTTTCATTGGGTCACTTGTTCCTATCAAAGCTAGCTAATACAATATTTATATCTTTCCATTCAACCTTGATGATGTACTTCACGTGTGGGTTTTCTTTTTACTAACTCAATCTGCCCACTAAGATTAGGACAGAAATAGATCGAATTCTATGCTCACCCATCGTTTGACATTAGTTGAATTGTGCATTAAAAATTCGAGAATTCTTGTTTATGTACAACATATTTCGCTGTTTAGTAGTAAGAATAGTAAGGAGACAGGCTTACTTACATTAAAAAATGCTGCGATAATGATATTTTAAACTAAGAAGGAATTATCGTGTGAGGGTTAAAGCACGTAACTTTATGTTATTATTTTGATATATGTCATAGTGTGTCAAAGTTGCATAGAGATGAACCGATGTCTCCATATTAACAATGTGTAGCCAAAAAATTGTCGTGTGTAATCTTGAAAGATATTGGTGTAATTAGAAATAGAATAATTATACATAAATAATTATTTATTTTGTCAAATTTCCAAGGTGAGATTTTCAACAGTCTCATATATATACACGAATAAGAACCACCACCTCCTTTTGAATTAGGTCCAAGAAATAAGCCACATGCTGCCTTTACCTTCTCAATTGTTTATGAACTGCAATTCCATCCAGAGCTCTCTGAGTTCATAGTTTTTTCAAAGGCTTAAATGTTATAATGGTCTATGTGTTTTACTCATTAGGTCAATTTAGTCTATGTGTTTTCAATTTGGTCAATTTGATCCTTGTGTTTATCTCCGTTATCAAATTAAGGACATTTTCATCTAATTTCTATAAATAATTTATAAATTACTATAAAACTTATTTGTTAAATTATAATTTATTTGATTTAAAATATTTAAAATGAAATAAAATTAAAAATTAAAAAAAATATTACCCCCTCTCTTTTCTAAGTCACAACCTTATTCATTTTTTCAGATTGGAAGTTTTATTTCTTATATGTGTTATTTCTCATTGATTTTTATTTTTCTATAAAGATAAAGGGTAATTATTTCTCATATGATTTTTCTTATGAATTTTTTAAAAGAGATTGAATAAAATGTCCTTCATTGGCTAACAGAGACAAACACGAGGACTAACCCTAAATTAGCCAATTCAAAAACATGAGGACTAAATTTGTCATACGGCTATAACACCGGGGCCATTTTGACATTTAAGCCTTTTTCAAAAGAAAAGATGTGGACGACGAATTGTTGGCCAGTAATTAATTAATAAAAAAAAATTATAGCCTAAGAAGGCTAAGAGCATCTCTAAAGAATATGTCAAATATAGTATGTCAAAATTTTATTTGATGGTTGATGTGGCCAATTGAATACAAGTGCTAAATCTTCTTCTTTTTCAATGGATGTGTCAAATATTTATTTTATTATTTTATTGGGCCTAGATTTACATTAACTATTAAAAAATAATCAAAATTAGTTTTAGTTTGTATTCTATTGGTTGTTAATGGGATCCATGCATCAAAAAATTAAATTAAATGACTCACATGACTCACATGCCACATCATATATGGCATATCCATTAGAGAACACTTGAATGTCTTTTAATCTTATTTGGCATATTTGACATCTCCTTTGGAGATGGTCTAAGATCTATTACCCGTTTAGCCTATTGTAATTAGCCTTAACGCCATGAAACTAATAATTAATTCCTCTAATTATCATGTGACCACTATTTAAATACATGCACGAAATTATCAATATTTTCATTGAAATATTCGAAAAATCAAGATCGGTATGGGAAGAGAGGTGAAATGCAAACTTCACACTATATAGGCAAAATATAACAAAATCAATTAATATTGATGATATTTACCGATTCACTATATAAGTTTTACCGGAGCCCATTGCAGATTGAACTTTTGATTTTTTGTTTTTTTTTTTTTAAAGGAGATTTTTCTTTAATTTCGACTAATTTTATACTCATCTCTTTATAAATTTTCACAATTATCATCAAAGGCAACTAACATCAATATTGATATATACACCGATCTTTTAATAAATTTGCATATGTTACAGATACTCTTAGATTGTGATTGTGTAAATGCTAAGTAGATTTGGTTACTAATTTTTCTTTCCCTATAGGATTGTATTTACTTGGAGGACAAGTTAATCCTCTCCTTCTTCTCTACTATAAATACAGACATTGTCTAGAATAGATAACAGACACATAAGAAATCCCTACACTTTCTCCATACTTTCTCTTGTCATACTTCTTATTCTCTTTCAGTTAAATAAGCCACAACATATTATCAGCATGCTCATCCGCTACGCTAAGGAATCTGACAGGGAATTTTTTTATTAAAAACTAGTTCATCAATATCATCACACAATCAGGTTTTTCCAAAACAATGGCTTTATACGCGATATTTTTTAGCCATATTTGCATGAACCTTCACCATAATGCATAGTCCAACTTTACGTTTTACAAATTTTAGATTCTACATAAATTGTTTATGCATTATATTCATAATTGTTGAATTATTGTGGATTGATATTGTGAATATGCATTTAAATATATTTGAATTGAGAAAAACGAAATTAGGGTTATTGAAAACCCTACACGCGACTTGTGACTTCGAGCTGCACTGCCGAGCAAGCCACCAACACTAGGTGAGTAGTTTGGATCTACTGAAAGAACTGAACCGTGAGAAAACCCAAGCCACGAAGCCAACAGCTCTAAGCATGCAACCCAAAAAAAAACTCTATGCCAAGATGGCATTGCCATTATTGAACCACCGCAAGGCTTGGCCTGCAGCCACGCCACGCCACGTAGGTCATCGTCCTTGATGACTAGAAGTTCATCCCTGACGAGTTTTAACCGAGATTCCTTCCAATCTCATTGAAATTTTCATAAGCCCAATTCAAATTTCTAGGGTTTTGGTTCTGACCATTGAGATTCTCACCCTTTTTTGCTAATCATGGTCGTTGTCGAACCATGAACTCACCCCAAGGTTTCCCGACTAAGACATGGTTGCCAAAAGTAGCGGTGCCGGTCACCCTCTCCATTGCGCACATAGAGCGACGCTAGGGCTTCTCTCTGTCGCTCCTTCTCGAATTCAAAGCTCAACAACCACCTACCCTTTCATAATCTAACTCCGACGAACTCTCTTTGCTCCGGCCACCACTACACCTCACGACTTCATCCCCCAACACCGATTCTTTCCAGTTTTTGTGCATGTAGGGTTTCGAATTAAGGTTAGGGTTTCAAATTTAGGCTTAAGGTTTCGAATTGGGGGCTGAGTCTGGAGGAAGACACGGGTCTGTCTGACTATCTTTTCACTTTATCTCTCTCTCGACCACCGATTCATTGTCACTCTCTGATTTCAATTTAGGTTTTTAATGTAGGTTCAGGTGATTTGAATTTTGATGCAGGTTCAGTTTTCGGGAAATCTTGAAATACCGAAATTTCAATTCGGAGATCAATCGTCAAATTCTCATAGCAAAAATTTTCAGTTTGGAATTTGGTATACCATTTTCGGTTCGATATCCCATATCCAACCAGCCCAACTCAATCTCATCTACTCTCGACTGATGCCCACCCTGTCGTCTAGGTATAACTACAGTTGTCAACTACCTAGGGGGACCACGTCACTAAATAATCAAACAAAAAACCTGCATTCAATTCCACGCCCCTTTTTCGAGCGTGGAACATCACTCTCCTGGAAAATATCTCACGAGTCACAATGACGTGTGCAAAAAGCGGGAGAAAGGCAGGTCCCACATCGCTCCCGCCAATGAAATATCAGATACCTATCGCCGTGTGACACGTTAGCTCGGTGCTACTGTGCGCGCGTCTGTTATATATTTACGGTGCTCCTTCACCATTATTCGAAAAAAAAGGCAGCGAAAGATAAGGCTCTGGGAAGACAAACAAAAAACAGAGAGTTGCAGAGAATAGTTATATGGGATGATGATGGAGGAGAGCAACAACGTCATCGCACCGTTCGTTTTGAAGACTTACCAGATGGTTAACGATCCAACGACGGACAATCTAATCACATGGGGAAGAGCCAACAACAGCTTCATCGTCGTTGACCCTCTGGTCTTCTCCCAGAGACTGTTACCCGCTTACTTCAAGCACAACAATTTCTCCAGCTTCGTCCGCCAGCTCAACACCTATGTGAGCAATTAATCTTGAAATTAGTAAATTAATGGGTTTTGTTAATTAAGTAGGGAATTGAAAAACCCAGTTCGTAATTTTGATTGATTTTGCAGGGATTTCGAAAGGTCGATCCAGATAAGTGGGAGTTCGCGAACGAGTGGTTTCTACGAGGACAGACGCATTTGCTGAGAAACGTGGCGAGGAGAAAACAAATGGACAAGAGTTCTAACTCGAAATCGCTTTTTTGTAATTCGAACTCGAATTTCTTACCAACGAAGCACGAGGAGCTCAACGACGAAGATATATTTATGGAGATTTCGCGGTTGAAGCAGGAGCAGAAGGCGCTGGAGGAAGAAATCGGGCATATGAACCGGCGGCTGGAGACGACGGAGCGACGGCCGCAGCAAATGATGGCGTTTCTACACAAAGTGGCGGAGGACCCGGAGATTCTGCCACGTATGATGCTCGAGAAGGACCGCGCGACGACGGCGCAGTTGGGGGAGAAGAAACGGCGGGTTATGATGATAGCATTGACGTCGTCGTCGTCATCGGGGATGGGGGCCACCACTTCCGTTAGAACTGAGGACGAAGATGATGGAACCGTAGGGGTAATTTCGTCATCTCCTGAAGCAGGTTTTGAGATGGAGAGTTTTAATCGGTATTCCACGTCACCGGAGGTCCAGACGGCGTCTGACTGGTTAAGGCAGAGGCGGTTCGTGGATCAAGTTCGCGCTGTACAAAACCCGAATAATATGAATCCGACGGCGTCGGGTCATGGGGTGGAGAATATCCGGAATAGTAGTAGTTCCGGGTACGGGTATGGGAATGGGAATGGTGGCGGCCCTGGCGGGGAAGTGGGATACTTTACGGAGGTGGAAGCTAGTCCGCCACCGCCTTATCCATTTTCGCTACTGGAGGGAGGCTTTTAGATGTAGGTGTTTTTGGTGCTTTAACAATTTATATGTTTCATTTTTCGGTCGAATTTAACAAGATTTTTCTTGGATTCTATATTTGTGTTATTTTCTTTTTATTCTAATTGATGTGCCTTTATCAAACTCACTTCGTACGCAAAAAATACAATTATGTGTTAGCATTTAGTAATACTTGTTTATGTGTAAGTAACAGATTTCCACAAGTTTGTAGCAACATGAAATTAGTTTTCGTTATTAAATGAAAACTTATAGGCGATTTTAGCTATAATCGTCAATCATTTTTTATTCAGTTATATATTCGACCTTCAATGGTTGCAATGCTACATTAAAAATATCATTTTAATTAGATTAAAAAAGAACATTATTGATGAATCATTCTATCACCATTCCTAATTTAAAAATTGAAACGTTCTAAACTACATCTCAAAAGATTCTCTCGCTAAATGAATGTGAGCTAAGTTGTTCTTCACCTGGTCTTGACATAGCTTCGTAACTACATTTATTGAATTATTAAGTTCGCAATAATAAGCCGTAATTTTAAACCATATATCATTGAAGATGTAGTCCGTTCATTTATGTGAAATGAGAATCCTCTTTGGATTCTTTTGTGAGGATCTTAGGGATCCTTAAATTGCGCGGTTAAAAATTATTTTAAATATTTTTATTTAAAATTAAATATAAATAGTATCTGATGAAAATTAACTGCATGATATACGATGAACGATCATGATTTAAGGATCCTCGTGTTAAGACAATCCAAAAAGGATCCTCCTGAATTTATGTGTACGTTTCACCTCTATTACACGTGTGGTAAAACTTGATATGATTATTTAGCTAATAAAGTTGGTAAGATTTGAATAAATATTAAAAAGTTACACAGACACAAGAGGAATATGGATACTTTGTCCATAAAAAAGTGCTTTAGGAAGGAGGATGAAAAGCGGAACCAAGTCGTCAAGTCAATGACCATTTTATTATTTTTATTTTTATTGTATTTTATTCATCGAGGCACTAATTCTCAATGACTTTTAGTAATTTGATTCACATTCAACCTAATTTCACATGATTTATGAGAAGTAACACATTTTTAATATACTCTGGACCCATTACGAATTGCCAGGCAGACCCTACCGCCATTGGCATACTACAATACTGTTAGGAAGTGTTCACATTCAAAAGAGTATTCAACTGAGTACTACATTATAGTAGTATTACTCTTCACATATAATTAAAAGATTCTAAGTTTGATTCTTGTTAAAAATAAATTTGAATCATATTATTACTAATTTATTATGAAACTTAATCTATCATCCTAAATAATATTGTTTATTCAAAAAGAAAATATTCAATTTATGGAGAAAATGTTGGGTGGTGTTGATTCATGAGACAACACACTCGTAAATGGGAATCTGGATTCTTACCGTATTTTTTTTGTGAGGATTTCGGGAATCTGTGAATCGAGTTTGTTTATCGTAAATCGTACGGTAATAAATTATTTTAAATATTTTTATTTAAAATTAAATACAAATAGTACTTAATAAAAACTGATCATACGATATACGATAAACAAATATGATTATAAATTCTCAGGATCTCCCTCAAAAAGATCTAAAGGGGATCCTGTTAGCGTAAATGGTCCATCAAAATGCGGATTGACGCATAAGATGTCTCCACCCAACATTTGCGATCGACAACCCCCGAGGGGCACAGTAAACTTACAAGAGGCACGAGGGGTGCCCTTCGTTTATAAGGTAGGGCCTGTAGGCCATCACCTCTATGCAAACATGCCCTGCCCTTATGTGCCACATTTGCACGCTCGTGACATGGACATGCCAAGTACACAGTGTAGTGTAAGCATAATTTTTAGAGTAAATTAAAGTAATGGTATATTAACTAAATATTCATTACTATTGGTATCTCAATTCATCAAAACGTGTAGTTATGATTATTTTCGTCAAGTTCGTTAGAATTTTATCAAAATAAGTTATGCTGAAAGGACCATTGTTATAATTGGGCTCCCTCAACTCAATAAAACGTGTAGATAAGGTCATTTTCGTCAACTTCGTTAGAATTTTGTCAAAATGAGTTAGGTTGGAATGATCATTGCTACAATTGGGTTAAAGTTGAGGGATCATTGCTCCAATTTGGTTAAAGTCAAGGGATCATTTCTCCAGTTGAATTAAAGTTGAGGGACCAATGGTAATGAATTTTTAGTTGAGAGACCATAGTTGCGGGTTTTGACAAGTTGAGAGAGACCAATGGTAATGAATTTTTAGTTGAGAGACCATGGTTGCACATTTTGATGAATTGATGGACTAATGGTAATGAATTTTTAATTAAGGGACTATTACTCCAATTGAGTTAAAGTTAAGGATCATTGCTACAATTTACTCTAATTATTATAAACTTAATCAAGTAATTGAGATCATGACGTTCACGAAGGTTGTTTACTTACTTAGTGCTTGCACTAAGGGCTAAGGTTGCTTTCTCTGTTGGTTGAATTGGCCACTAGGTGGAATCAGACCTTCGACTCTTGATTGTTGCTGGATGATGTTATTTTGCTACCACCCTAAACTACAGTGTATGCTTACTATATATTTAATCATCTGTCATGTGTTTTTTCACTTTCACTTAAGCTTAGTTATTTTTTTTTTTTTTCAAATTGAAAAAAAAGTAACATTTAATGTGAAAGATAAATGTCAGTTGGTACTACGGTCTAATAATATTTCTCTTCAGTTAGAAGAGAGAGATATTTAGTTCAATTATCGTCAAAGACATATTTGAAACATAGTATTGCTACTCTTTGTAAGACTAAGTTTATTCTCCTCCCTTTGTAAGAGAGGAAAAGATATGAGAATAAATTGAGAGAGAATACTCGAAGCAAAAATGTTCCCATTGAGATTAGTCTTAAGTCAAACAAGATGGCCAATGATGTGCCAAAGATCCATGTCAAAGTCAGACTCGTGCTTAATTACGTTTCCATCTATGTGGGGCCAGGCTCCGAAGTTGACGTAGGGATTTGCCCTCAGAGGCTCACCTTATGGGGTCCACCCGAGATTGAAGCGTTATTGGGCCATTGAGACTCGTGTCCTGCTCTGAGAGAAACCAAACTGCATGATGAATTGGCCCACGGACCTTTGCAACAGGAGAGCGAAGAAATTTTTAGTATTCATCTTTCACGTGATATTTTTAATTTATTTGTATGAACTTCATGCGAGACGTAACTTTAAATTTGTAACTGTTTACGCATCAATGATTATTCAAATAGTAAAGTAACCATATTTTTTAGTTAAATATTAAATTATAAAAATTAATATTAAACGATAAACAAATATTAGTTTAGTTAATTTTTCGTAAATGAAATTTTAATGAGGGTTCTTAAAAATAGACTGTTTTCATCATCGAACTACTATGCATGCTCGCAAGAAAGTTAAAAAGATAGGACTGTTTTGTAACTCCATGAGACATTGAAAAATCAAAGGAAAACTAATAAAAATGACTTAAAAACTTTGAGTTTTAACGAAAATGATAAAAATGTGTTGTAATTGAATAGTACTAAAATTAACTTTTTAGAATAAAAATGTGATTTTTCGTAAAAATAAACAATACTCAGAATTTTTCGTTAAAACTTTCAAAAATCAATAAAAAAAAAGTCTGTGGGCCCCGAGGGTCGTAGGACAAGGGGGGTCTCTGTTCTCTCAACCAAGTATTTCCTTCGGCTTAAGGGGGCAAGGGAGCAAGCCCATCGACTCCTGAAACCACGTGGGGACAGTAGAAGGGAAGAAACACGTGTTTGCTTCCCAGTGCTTCACTTTTGATCCTCCTCCTCACGCGTTCAAATGAGAGTCGAGGGTCGAGACGCCAGGAGAGCGCAATGTGGTGGTGCTCTGGCGCACACTATCTTGGTGGACGTTGAACCCATGACTAAGTAGGGTTCCCCACGTGTTTATATCCAGGTTCACCAACTATACAGCATGGGTGTATTTTCTACCAATAGCAATTTTTAACCTTTTCATTTTTTTCTCAAATAAATGATACTATATCGTTTGTTAGTAATCAAGGAGATGTCAAATGTAAATATCAAAATAATATTTTATAATTTATGTGACAAATTGATATTTTGCATAATTTTTTACTAAATTGATATGTTAAATAGAAATATCATTTTATAACTTCTTTCATCTCTTTGTTGGGTTCAGTTATTAGGAAAACCTATCAAATACTTACCGCACAAAACAACATTTATTATGAATTGCATCACACTTATTAATAAAGCATAAACTAATTTGACGGTAGAAGGTTTTGTCTTCAATTGACTCAGGTCCATGTAAGAAATGGAAAGATTGGTTAGAGAGAGTTTGTTGTCATTTTTTACTATTATATGTTTAACATCTCTTTTGGAGATGCCCTTGGTATTACAATTTTTCTTACTTGCTAGTGAGCTTTATTTTTTATATTTGAATGTAAATGTCGTTGTATTGATAAAAAAATAAAATAAAAAATTTGCATGTGATGAATTGTTCAGTATATAGAACATTTCTCTTTAATTATTACGCCACGATAATGAAAGACATTGCCACTAACTAGATGCTATGATGGGTTCAAATATGGAAATATACTTATTGTCCAAGGTTTTGATTAGTTTTAGTGGACAAAGTGTAATGGTGGGGGGGGGGGGGGGGGCGCTTTGTATGGGCTAGGGCATGAAAAAGAGGGTGACACCTGTCCCTTGGAGGCTAGGTTAATATGTCCATTTCTTGATTAATTTTAAATCAAAACCTGGTGTGTATAAACACAACAAAAAATGCACAAAGACCGACGTGGCATCTGCCATTAGCTTAATCTAGAGCTCAATAATAACAAGGCATTGGGGATAATTAAGCAAGTGATATATATGAATCAAAATGTTCCTTCTCTCTTCTTTAAAAAAAAAATGTAAATTGTCATTTTAAGCAAAGTATTACACTTAACATTTTTTTTTCTTTTAAAAAAGTAATAACTGGTAATAAGTCACGATTAACCATTTTTTTTGGGCTTGAAGAGGCTATGAGAAATTTCACCTTGCTCGTGACCAGAATTAAACAAATTAACCAGCTCGGAGCATCGAACATTCAATATTTTTTTGTTTATTGGAGAGCCGCAATCTAGGCTCTTATAGATGGGCCACTTGCTGTGGTTGTATTATACTTATCATTTATTTGTATCATTTTTATAATAGAGATAGGATTCACAACACACGTGGACTTCATTTCTATTAGATATCTAATACAAATCATGCTATAAATAAATAGTAAGAATAGGATTTTCATTTTAAGCAAAGTAATCTTGTCACTTTTTCACAAGGAAGGGTTGGTAACTCAAATAATTAAGCATTGTGATATTAATTACATAACGTTTGAAATGCAGCTGAAATTAAAACAAAACACAAAATGTGACAAATCTAGTAGGTAAAAAAGAAGAAATTAAAATTCAACATAAGAATAGTATTGTCCATTGTTTTGGATCCTTTTGTTTGTTTGCCAATCAAACATGAATAGTAACTCAACAAGCTTTGAGCATCCTAACATTAATTACGACCACATTTCACTTGGAAAGAATTGCATGATGTAAAACAGTATGAGAGAAACAAAAACAAACAAATGATTTAAACCCTCTAGTACTATGAAGCCATTCTGGATACATCCATTGGAGATAGGTTCCAGGAGGATAGGTTAATTTGGCCGGCTACCAGGAATGGGGTGTACTCGGTGAGATCTGGATATCATTGGAAGCATGCTAGCTCAAGCTCTATGATTGGTAGAGCCTCCTCGTCTTCCCCTATAATCCCGAACAAAGTTTGGAGAAGTATTTGGCAGCTGAGGACTCCTCCGAAGGTCCGGAACTTTATATGGAGGGCTCTGAATCGTGCGTTGGCAACGATGGAGAATTTGTTCAAACGTCGTTGTTCTCCATCACCGTGTTGCCCAATTTGCTTCGAACAGGATGAATCTGTAGAACACATGCTCCTTCTGTGCCCGTGGGTTGAGCCGATTTGGTTTGGTGGCCCGCTGAATTACAGGGTGAATAGAGCAAATATATCGACTCTTCATGCCTGGGTTTTGTCTTTATTAGGGTCTAACTTGGGTTCAAAGGAAGAAATTGCTAGGATTTTGATGTTTGTGGCTGTTACTTGCTGGCACATATGGAAATCCCGGTGTAGCTTTGTTTTTTATCACATGGGTATTTATCCTAATCGAGTCATCTTGGCTATTTTGACATCGGTGAATGGGTTTTTGGAGGCGACTGATGGTTCTGCTAGTCGCCATCAGCGGGATCTAACTCGCTCTAGTCCTCCTGCCTGCTGGGGTCCTCCGTGCAGTCCTTTTATGAAGGTGAATGTGGATGCGAGCTGGGAGGCTAATTCTAAATGCGGGTTTACGGGAGTGGTGATTAGGGATCACGAGGGGAAGTTTGTGGCAGCTAATCGTGGTCAGGTTGGGGTGCCTAGTGCGGCTGCTGCCGAGGCTGCTGCGATTTTGCGTGGGTGTGAGTTGGCAAAAGCGTTGGAGTTGGAATGCATCATTGTGGAGTCCGATTCTAAGGAGAATATCCTTAGTTTATCTCAGGGTTATTCACGGGGCAGCTGGGAGGCTTTCCCCAATATTTCTAAGGCTTTGCGTCTTGGGGGGAACTTTCAGGATTGTCGCTGGTCTTGGGTTCCGAGATCGGCCAATTTGGCGGCGCATGTGTTGGCGTCGAGAAATAATCCGGAGATGTGCGATGTAAATTGGGTAAATCTCCCTCCATCTTCGCTGGTCCGTGTTCTTAACAAGGATGGGTTACCCTGCCCCCATTAATTTTTGTTTTGGCTGGGGAGGGGGAGGCCGTGCCTTTGGTCTGGGTCAGTTGTATCGATCCTCCTCCTTTGCTTGTGGTTGTGGTTGCCTTTGTGGCTTGCTCTCGTTGAGCTTCTGTTGTATTGTGGCTTCGGCCTTGGTTTTAATGGAAGCCAGTTCTCCAAAAAAAAAAAAAAAAAACCCTCTAGTATTTTCTTCTGCACTTATTCTCTTATTTTCATTGGAAAACTAATGAAGATGGTTTAAAAACTTTGAATTTTAACGATAAAGACAAAATAAAGGGTAAAGTAAATAATACTAGAATTGATTTTTTAGTGTAAAAATATGATTTTTCGTTAAAGTGAACAGTACCGGGAGTTTTTCGTTAAAGTTGCCTATTTTTATTTGCTGATTGTAATTTTATTATTACAATCCAATAATTAGAAGGATTCTAAATGACAAAACAAGTGCGCAAATTATTTCTCAAAAAGTAGTATGGGAGAGTATGTATTGTTTGGTGACTCTCCATGCGTCCCGGTTTCGAAACTTCCTTCTCCTAAATTATATATAATGGTTTGGTGATCACTCCATATCATTATGTTGGTTTATTATTAGTTTAATTTGCATCAAAAGGACTCAACCATTATATATAAAGAGTAAACTGTTGATCCCCCCTGAACTTTCACCTAACTTTTGATTTACCCCTAAACTTTTAAATTGGAAAATCAAGGACTTAAACGAATTTTTTTGGCCGATTTTCCCTGCTATTAGTTTTTCATTCATTCCATCCAAATTTTTATTAAATGAAAACATGTGCACAACGTGGTAGTTCGGTCGCGTGAAAACCCTAGATTATAAAATGTTAACATATGGAATTCTGTGTGATTATATAGTTTTTGTGTCTAAAGGTCTAGCGAAGTGACGTTTTTGTTCTCAAATGAGAGTCATGTGATAATAGATAAAGTTAATTTAAATGGAATCAATGAAAAACTAGTGGTAGGGAAAAATTGGCTAAAAAAATTAGTTTAAGTCCTTGATTTTTCAATTTCAAAATTTATGAAATAAATTGAAAGTTAAATGAAAATTCAAGAGGAAAATCTATCATTTACTCTATATATAAATATTTCTCATGTTGTATAAGCCCATGACAATCACATGCCGAACCAATGCTCTGAATTCCAAAGAATTTGAACCGTACATGAGTCATGATGCAAACAGCAACAGCAACATCATGGGTCTCTGCATAATTGTTGGTTTCCTTTTTGGAACCAGCTAGTGCAATGGGAATGTTCAATAAACCATGCATTGCATTTAACTGAAAGTTCGTTCGACTGTTTTATTCTGTACAAATCATTTCCCACATCTAGTTCAAATAAAACACAATACATTGACAAAAGATTTTGTAGATCAAGGCGTTAAAAAAAACTTCTCGTGCATAATCGAGGTTCTAGTTTCGGTTTTCTTCCACCCGCTATCGCTCATATATAAAAAGCACATAGACAACACATTAACTAATAGATGTTGTTCGAGGCAAGGATTTCCCCTCGCACAGCTTCCCAGGGGTGTTGGCATTTGGTTGGTTGTCAGGCAAGCTTTTACTGCTGGCTGTGCTGCAAGATGGGTCAGTGGTTAGTTTGAAAGGTGCCTTTGTGGGGTCTTAGGTATAGGTCTTGAGGCTCTTAATCAAAACTAACAAGGATCTCGGCATGCCACTGTTATCTCAGTATAACAGATGCTAGATAGATGTAATTTAAGTCGATTACTTGTGCCCCAAGTTACTTAAACTTCTCGTTATCAAAGAATTGTCGCAGATGGATTAAGTTTGCATTAAGTTCTTTTTCTTACCTTGTAAATAAGGACTTTTAGTCCATAATCTTATGTCCAAAACAAAGGGAGTTCAAGTCCCTTTAAACCATTTTCTCAATCCAAGTTTACTTTAATGAGAACAGGTTCATTAACTTACCAGATATGAGTATAAATGAATCTCTTAAGTAGAAAACAGTTAGAAATAACTGGAATACATGCTGAAAAGTACATTACGCGATAGATTTACTAATTGAAAGTACAAGCAAAGAGACTCGAGCAAAATTTCACCTTGTCGGATAAGGTCAAACGTCTTGCAGCCACTTCTCTTTGAGTTTACAGAGGTTGTGTGCTAAAATGGATAAATGACAAATAGGTTTTACACGAGGGAATCGATACTATACCACTAAGGGAAGGTAACAGAGCTTGTACACTAGACAAAAGATAGATTTTATAAGGGAACTGTAGCTAAAATAACTAAATCTGGACGAGTTTCAACTTTCTGGGTGCAAATCTAGCTTGAGAGCAGAGCTCGTATGTTGTTTGTTTGATTGGTTGAGTGTCCTTGTCTCTTGTGCTTATCTTGGCTTTTATAGGCAATTTGACCCGACTGCTTTGGCTTCATTCTTGGCCGATGGCTCTCGGAGGGCAGTGAGTCATCCTCTATTTACTTGTAATGCCATTAGAAAATACTTTTTGGTTGATAGTGGGTTAGTCTCTGTCATTTATCACTTCACTCATAGGCACATGGCCCATGCCCTTGCTGAAAAGGCTTTAATTTGCTTTAGGCTTCATTGCTGGGCTTCGGGCAAATTGGACTTGTTTTGGTGCCTTTGGGCTTCCCCTAATACTTAAGCCCAATGTTTAAATATTAATCCAAACATATGTCATTAGCTTGATTTTGTTAGATGTTTTCTTGATGCAATATGACAAACATTTTTAAAATATGGGTAGTGATTTTCAGACTCACACTCACTTCTTATTCATTTATTTATCTCTCTCTCTCTCTCTGGATTAACCTTGAATTATGTTAAGTAAATTCAAAGATAAAAAAACAAGACTAAAGATAAGGAGAGTCCAAAAATCACTAACTTAAAATATTACAGGCTTAATTCTGAACTAGATGTCACATATAGGAGGGCATCTAGTTAGCTTTTCCCTAGCTACTCCTACTCTATATATGTAATTGGGCTTTTATATAATTTGCAGGAGAGATTAGTGTTTATAATCATTCAACACTAGTAAGGTTTGGGATTTAGGGGTGTTGCTAGAATTATTAGGGGAATTGGCAGTCTTTTGGGGACATGGTACCACAAGAAAATAATCGAGAAAGGATAATAAGTTGAGTTAATTACATTTTAACGTAATATAATTATAAATTGGGGCTAATGAGCTTTCTTTCCTAGTCTATTTGGGGAATATAAAGTGGCCAACTAGTTAGGACTGTAGGATCTTCTATATACATAGAAGCGGTTCAGATTATTAAAGTTTGATGTGGTATGAACTTCATAATTAATTCCCATTTAAAAAAAAAAATTTTGATACCTTCCCTTAAAGGCTATATGTATATATAAACTTTGCTATATATTGAATTTGTTGCTGACAACAACAACGTCAATGGATTATATATCCATGAGTGTTTTATTCTAGCAGGACTCAAAGTAAGATTAAATGGGTTTGGGCTTTTTAAAATCCATATCTAATAGGTCCATTTTTTAATGGGGTGGATATAGACATATCCATGGACACCCTCTTTTCTTTTTCTCGGGCTAAGAAAGCCTCAGATGCTTTGATACTAATTAGGGTTTTCTGGTGTAGTCCGTTTACAGGTAGGACTTTATTAGATTGAAGCCTATAAAACTTGAGGTCCCTGCTCAATGTGTAATCATCACAAACCCTGAACTCCCATATAGTTCTTGTGATTAAGGTGCAATAGCGAGGAGAAGATTTCTGAGTTCCTTACGTGCAGATCATCATCTCATTCATCATGTCGAGCGTGTGTCTTAATGGTATGAGACAATAAGGACTAACAATTACCTCAACTTTCTTCAGATCCCATGTATTCTCCACTTGTTGGCATGTTATCTTTTGATCTACAACTCGGTGACAATGGTTATGACCCAACATTTAAAATTTACTTGGTGAAGCGCAAGCATATAAGTAAATCAATTGATGGATATAATTGAGCTGCACATCTTTAGACAGATTCCATACAATTGTAAGATTATTAGGGTTCAGGGTTTTGAACCGTAGACACGGCCTACTTTGTTTTAATTATTACAATTGGGGTGGAAAAGAAAATTAAAGCTTGAACTTAATAATGATTGATGTAAAATTGTGATTAAGGGAATGTTTTAAAGATGTCTTAATAAACCAATATTATTGTTGTCCACTGAGATAATTTTTTCATTAAAATATATGTGATCTATATATGTTTAATGGAGAAATTTTTCAATGTGTTGGGACATGGTGGATGAATTTTTTTTTTCAAGTATCCAACTATTTATATTATGACACTAGTTATGTGTGTCAAGCCGCACCCCTGACACGCTGAAAAATCTTCGTGTCAGACCGTGTTTCTGATACACTTAAAAATCTCTCTATCTGATGCCCTAATCCCTCGTTTTGAAATAATATTATACATTTTCTGGTGATCAGAATTCAGCACCAAGGGCCAAGCTGCCATCTTATTATTTTGTGTCAAGTCATGCTTTAATTTCTCATGATGGTATCTTATTCAATATATATTCTTACAATCGAGTTGTATATGAAAAGATAGGCTCCTGGAAACAATTATTGGGAAAGGAAAGAGAATGGTATTGATCCTTTTCCTTTCCCAGAAAATTAATAAAATTGGCTGTTCACATTGACAAATATTCATTCTTGAAGAAGCAAAGAACATATATACAAGTACAACTGAACCTTCCAAATTGCAAACTTTATTAACCTACTTTAGCTATATAACTAGCGACTAAGATCGCACTTGACCCATTATTACTACTAATCAATCTTTAATTATTTAAGAACCACGAGTAATGCTATGTAAACCAAATTTTTATACCACACTTGCAAATCATGTGATGTGTCACCAATAGAAAATAAGTACGTTAATCAACACTTTAGTAATAATTAAACCATCACTCACTACGTCACATGGCTTACAAAATATGGTTTATCGATGATCTCCCTAGCTAGCATTACCCTTAAGGCCCCCACATACTTTACTCACCCTAGAATTAATTATTCAGTTTTATAGTCTCATAATTTTGTAAAGGTTAGCAAGAGAGAAGCTAACATGAGATGTAGGGAATTAAGGACATAATTTGTCATGACCGGTACCATTGTTTGTAGGTTATTTAATCATAAACTTGAGCTTAACGACAGTTAATGAATGTCTGTTTATAGTTTATATACCACATGAGGAAATTGTTTAATATACAAGAAAATACTCATTAATTACTAAATTGCAATTAGTTTATAATAAACAAGCTTCTGAAGTTGTTTTAATTAAAGCTTTTATTCCAGAAGGTCACATTCGGTTTCTGCACTAAATCTTTATGGGAATAAGAGAAGAAAAAACATGATTCTGACAAACCCAATAATACCCGAGGTATATGAGATTGGTCATATTTAGTGTATATATGGTGCCTTTATATACAAAGTAAGGAATTTTAGTGTTGACTTTTGTAAGTGAGTAGGCCTAGTATTAAAGGTCACTAAGAATTTAGAATTTTGTTAAAATTTTCATTAGGCAGTTGGTAATGGAATATCATTGTACATCTTAATTATTCATTATACTAATACCACTATCGACCTCGCTTTACTACTGTCAGCTCAAGCTATATGGAGGGTTTCGAACCCTACACCTAACCTGATCGTATCCATCACCTACCTGCCCCTCAGACTTAACCTAACGCGTGCAAGTGTATAGCATTCATATTAAGTTATTAACAATGGCGGAGCTAGTTTCCATTGTTTGGGGTCTGCAGCAACTTCATACGAACTGTGGCTCCGCCCTGTGTATATGAATGGAGACCACTGTACGGTTATACCAGATGAATTTGAAAGAATCCTTGTACGATTAGAATCATGGTTCACGGGTTACCTAAAATAGCGTCATTGATTCTGCAGGCATAAATTCATAGTTCGTCTCCCAAAATCTGTCAGACTCAATTATGATGGTGGCCACAAACGATGGCCAGAAATGTTTGTAGATGGTACATATTCATATAGGCTTGCTGCATGAGTGGTTTTTTATCAATGAAAAATTGACAATTCAATGTACTTTGGTATATTTTATGAGTTGACCCAGTAACATTCCCTCGTCGAGCCATCCAATCGCATATACAATCACATAAATTAAATCATTAGGTCAAGCAGGGACTCATCAGTGACCTTAAAGGCAGGTTGCTGGCAACAATTTATGCAGAGTGATATTTTCTTTAAAAAAGAAAAAGAAAAAGCACAGTGACCTTAGCCCCTCCACACCCTTGCTGTTTATAGACAAATTTTGTGTTCCTCAATTTAGGTTTATTGCATCAATTAGTTGTTGCTGGCATTTATTTCTTGTGGTGGCCGTGTAGTGTTTAATTCTCTTTGTTGGTTGTGTGAACTTATTTTCAAATAGAAGAATTAGTCGCTAAAGTAAATGTACCGACTCATAGAATGCGACTGATTCTAGTCTGCCCATTTTATTTAAGACGCGAAATTTTTATCCTTTTTGAAATTGAGGTTACACAAAATAGGGTCCAAAAAGGATATACTTTTACATTAATCTTAAAATAAAAGTATTCTATACACAGTAAATATGTTCAATTTATTTTATATTGTACAAATTCCATTTATGTTTGTACTCCCGGAAAACATACAATACTCTACTCTATTTCATATTTCACAGATCGGGAGTAATTGAAAAAGCCAGACCTGTATAGTACGGTATCCTATGGAATCCTGAATTTGATGCTAATAATATAATAATTGTACCAATCAACATATGCCTCTCTCCCATCAATCGAATCGGTACTAGTTGAAGAAATGAAAATTCCCCCATTTGGTTGATGATAAATGTGAAACGAAAAAGAAAAAAAGGAGAGGGATCGCTGTTGGGAATGAAGTTATGTTATTTGGACTTCTTTTCACAAAAAATAGTGGTAAAATGAAATGGTTGAATGATTGAAAAATGAGATTATTTAGGAATAACCATTGAATGCTAAGATTACGCATTGAATTTCTGGTAGTAGATCTATAATCAAAAGAATTTTTGTACATTCTCTTCGAGATCAAACATAGTAATTGAAGTTTCATTCATATATATATATATATATATATATATATATATATATATATAGTTATTGGGTGGGCTAAATAAAATAAATACTAAAAAAAAAAAAAAAGAAAGAAAGGATTCGTTGAGATTCTCAAATTTTGAAGATACTTTTTTGAATGAACCGAGCCACTAGGATGAAACTAAAAGAGTTCCGCATTATGAACTATGTACTGCGCACATCCCTTAGATGGGCTACATAAAGTAACATAGGAGGAAATGAAGAAATAAAATATGAAAAAAATATAGAACGGAAATGAAACTCCAACAGTTCTCTGTTCGCCAATAAAATTTCGCAATAATTTCCGTTCAGATATGTGGCTTGTGATGGTGATCTTCACTTGAAAATTCTTACTGGTTTTAGTAGATTGAGCTGCCGAAAGCACATACGTATGGCACTAAGATGTTTACATTTTGATAGAAAGTAAACGTGGAAATTATAATCCAAGAAAAGAGAGAAATTAAGAAGTGGGAATATGTAAATTGTGCTTTTGTGCACGTAAGGCATGCAGCAAACATAACTAAGCGTTTGATTTTATTTTATTTTTAAAAAGGCGGACAACTGATGGCGCTTCATGGTTATCCATCTCTTTTGGGGGCTGGGAAGACTCATAGAGACATTTCAACCTCATTCTGACCACAAGTCTAGCTTTCACACCAACATCGTTTGATTAATGAAGGAAAGAATCTTGGAGGAGAAAGAGAGAGTACTGTTGGGTGACATGTTTGGTTTTAGGTACGTTAAAAGAAAACAAAAAAGAAAGATGGAAAGAGATTCTCCAAAATGATGGGGCATTTGAATTGGGAGCCTAGATGGCATTTTTGGCCTTCCGCCTCTAAATTAGGGCAGCACAGTGGCCATTGCAAACTGTGACAAGGCAATCGGGTTTTTAACTTCAAATAGTCTACTTTGATTCTCACTTAGCATCCCACACATTTCTCCAACCAAAAGTTTGGAGAAACTGTAACACTATTAGAATTATGGCTATAGGACATCAATGTTTGCACACTCTTTGCAATTAGTGACTATAGATAGAAAGATAACACTCTTAAGGTGAAGAATCATCAATTTCCACTTCTAATAAAATAGGTAATTCCATATAAAAATAAATAAATACAGAATATGTTTTGGTATCTATCTCTCCACCTTTGTTTAGATTAAGGTTTTGGTATTTCTTAGTGAAAAAATCGAGTTCATTTTGTAAGTAATCACTCAGCTGCCTCGAGTTGATTATATAGGAGAGGAGTACCAAAAAATTGAGATTATCATACGATCATTGTAAGATCCCACATCGTTCAGGGGAGTGATACTTATATTTATATTCTCATCCCTACCTAGCACGAGGCATTTTGGGAGCTCACTAGCTTCGGGTTTCATGGGAACTCCGAAGTTAAGCAAGTAGCGCACGAGAGCACTCTCATGATGGGTGACCCACTGGGAAGTTCTTGTGTGAGTTCCCAAAAACAAAACCGTGAGAGCATGGTCGAGGCCCAAAGCGGACAATATCGTGCTACGGTGGTGAAGCGGGCCTGGGATGTGGTGGACCCCGGACCGGGATGTGACAATTTGGTATCAAAGCCTAACCTTGGCTGTGGTGTGCCGACGAGGATGTCAGGCCCCTAAGGGGGGTGGATTGTAAGATCTCACATCGCCCAGGGGAGTGATCCTTATATGTATATTCCCATCCCTACCTAGCTAGCACGAGGCCTTTTGGGAGCTCATTGGCTTTGGGTTCCATGAGAACTCCAAAGTTAAGCGAGTAGTGCATGAGAGCACTCCCATGATGGGTGACCCCCTGGGAAGTTCTCGTGTGAGTTCCCTAGAAACAAAACCGTGAGGGCATGGTCGGGGCCCACAACGGACAATATTGTGCTACGGTGGTGAAGCCGGCCAGGATGTGGTGGACCCCAGACCGGAATGTGACAATCATACACTCACCTTTTAAGTTGGGATTGATTAACTACATAAAACTTATACTTTAAGTGAATATAAAATTGTAAATGTTAGAATTATGAGTTAAAGATTGATAACACGACGTATACTTGATGTTCAAGTTTGTTACCATGATGGCGTATTTTTGTGCACTCTTTATATGTGTTAATTTTTTCTTTGTAAATATAAAAATAGGAGTTTTAATGAAACACTCTTGGTACTGTTTACTTTAACGAAAAATAATATTTTTACTCTAAAAAGTCGCACCTAGTACTATTCACTTATAACACCTTTTGTCATTTTGATTAAAACTCAAAGTTTTCAAACTTTTTTCATTAGTTTTCCGTATAAAAATTTGGAGTTCACAGTGATATATTTGGAGTGGTAATATATTCAAGTGAAACTTTAAAGATCAGAGTTTTTGAAGCTATACTTTCAAATGAAACTTTAAAGGTCAAAGTTTTTGAAGCTTTTCTTCTTGTTTGGTTGTTTATGATAACGCTCTTGATTACATAATGAAGGTTATGTTTGTAATTCTTTTTACTTATTGTTTAATGACTTGTACATTTATAGTCAGTGAGTTCTAAAACTTGTTTTGATTTAAGTTATTACTTTATAACATCAATATATATGTTGTCTGACTTAAAAAAAAAAAAAAATTTAAGAGGATTTTGTTTTTATAAATTTCGCACATAGGCCACAAAATATCAAAGATGATCCCATCTTATTGTAATTTTTGAAAAAAAAGTTTCAGTATCAATTAATTTTCAGTAACAGAATAAACCGTCCCCATATTTTTCATCAAGACCGTCAAGTTAATTGACTTCAAATGAAAAGGCACCACAGCATAATATGCATAGAGGTATTTTCCCTAAAACTATATAATGATATTCCAATACGTAAAAGTGAAGATGTCCCATTTTGGGGAGGAGAATTGAGATCAAATTGGAGCAGCACGGTGCCACGTGTTCGTGTTCCAACAACAAAGCATTATTCCAATCATATCCTCATATCATATAAAGTTGACACGTGGCTAAGGGAGGAAACACACCCTGATCCACACCTAGCATTTAGAAGTGCCAATCTTCAAGTAAATTACTTTGGATCACATACATTTAGTCATTTATATACTCCATGAATCCAACATAATCATTTTGTGATGATGATGATGATGATGTGTATATATTAGTGCTAGAGGAGGTGGGGCTGATTATTTTCTCGACCGATATTTTTCGAGCTATATTGGCATGCATTCTATATTCACTAGAACAAAAACAGTTCATCTACCACATCAATTCTATCACGGGTATATATAGTTTGTAGTAAAAACTATTCAATTACCACGATCAAGTTTAACTCGTGGTAGATAACATTAATCCACCACGGTCAGAATTTGACCCGTTGTTCAAAGCAAATAATCTACAATGGACATTTAAATCCGTGATGGAATATCATAATTACCACGAGATATGCTCGTAATAGTTACTTCAAACTACAACATCGTCTTTTCTGAAACCGCAAAAAAACTCGTGGGCTTTATGGCTTCAAACTGCAAAGATGGAAAAGAAAAGGGGAAATCTAACACTACAAAGATGTAGGGCTCGTCAAGAGCTTTCCATGGACACCAAGATCACCCAAAACGGAGCTCGGATGAAGGAGATACAAGCAGGTCAAGTTTGTGGGTTAACGGGTCTAATTCACCCTCAAAACGGGTTAGCAGCAGCCCCCTTTTCCCTTTTTTATTTTTTTATTTTTATTTTTTATTTTTTATTTTTATTTTTTTTCAGAAACCTTCCCCCCTTTTATTTGATTGGTCCTTCTCCTTCTTGCTGAATGGTCCTCTTATTTTTGCTTAAATCTGATAAGGCTTGAAAGTTTAATCGATTTAAAATCTATAGTTTTGTAAGACCACTTCAAATGTCCGTAGCTATACTGTTATAATTCGAACTCGCAAACGGCTTTCGCTTTTACGTTCGTGGTTTCAAGATCTATTCGAAAAATATAAATTGTGACCTCCAAAAATCTACGGATTTTAAGCAATTAATTTTCAAACTTCAAACTTTGTAACTAGTTTAGTTAAAATCTAAATTCAAACAATTTAAAATAAATTCTCGAGAAATAATATAAAATCTTAATAATACAAATACGTAGATTATAACAATGAAATCCAGGAATGGGATTTCACAAATAGCAAGTGTTTTGACTCTATACTGGAGTGGAGATGAACAGGGAATCTAGGCTAAAGTTTGATGCCATTTGTGTCATCACTCTAGAATCTAGGGATTTACTTTGTATATAAGGAAGCTTATAAGGTGGCTTTCTGTAGGTTGTTACAGGGCCAACTGCTATGGGTTACAAATAAGCCAAACTTTTGATTAAATGTTTTTCAATTTTTGAAATTCTTGTTTGCCTCTTTCTTGTTCAAAGTATTTTTCTTGTATTCTTTAAAAGACTTTGATGGAATGTTATCTTTTTGTCAGACAATTGCCACATTCTTTAGCCAAGTCATGGCTGCCATTGGAGGAAAATCTGTTGGTTCAAGTATGTGTAATCATAGTCTCACTTTAACTAGGTTCAACATGCAACTTAATGTATTACATGATTCAGGATCTCATGGGTTTTATCTGAGAGCAATGTGTTTTCTAGTATTTGAACTTGCAGGTGATGGAGTGATGAAAAAGCTATATGGAGTGATGAAGGAACTACATACATTATATGTATAAAAGGGAAGACGCTTTTATTTGCGCGCTAATGACACTTCGTTTTTAGTGAGCCTTCTTACCCCTACGATCATCATTCTTCTTGCAGGAAGGAGAGAGAACCTAAAGTGGTTATCAAATATGCTGCAAGTAATTTGGGGTATGTATAATATGACCACCAAGTGTTTGACGAAATGTCTCAAAGAGTTATGACATTTTGGAACGCGTTTGTAAACTGGGTTATTTGCTTCTCTATAAATTTGGTGTCAATTGAGTGGTCTTCTAGTTGCATTTGGTTACTTCGCGAAATCTTTCTCTCTAAATTTGTTTTTTCTTCTAGGATACAAAACATTCCTTTGTTAATCTCTCTACGAATTTGGTTTCAATTTTTAGGTGTCTAGATTTTGATGGTTTGCTAGACGGTGACGAGATGTACTCAAATGATGATGTGAATGAAGCAAAAAGAGAAAGGGAAGAGGGCCAACAATGTACTACTTGTAATATTTGAATTTGTGATTTTTTTCTGTAGTTATTATATTGTAGTAAATATGGAATTTTGTTGGTTATTCTGTACTGAATATATAAATATATTTGTTAAATAGTTTTATTAATTTTTTTTTTAATTTTGGAAAATAATTTATAATGGGCATTAGTTGTGGTCAATTAGTAATCGACAACGGTCATAGCACGTGGTGTTAGATTCCAATTTACCACAGATACAATCCGTGGTTATATTGCATTTGACAACGAGCATAATTCGTGGTAGAAATTGAGACTTTTTATCACATCCAGAATACTAAAAGGTACAGTGTCCATGGTGGATTGCAATTTACCACTGGCATTAACCGTGGTAGATGGGCTTTTTTCTACTAGTGATTCTCTATGACCAATCACAATTTCACGAATGCTCCAATACATCTAAGAAAGCATTAAAATCAGACGGCTAGGAAGTCTCCATTGGAATATCAGTAGGGTCAATATTAATTTTCACAAAGAGATTCTCCATTATCAAGGGTATATATTTGCTTTACCCTTCAAAAAATATACACCATTCTAAAATTATACATATTGGTTTACCATGTGATTGATGCTAATCATGCAGAACAACATAGACAATAGAATATGTACGTAGTTATTAAAGCGGTTTATATCAATTATATAATATTATGTGGATAAGAACTATACACAAAATGATAATATATTATTAACACAGGATACCAATGTAGCAGCATACCATAGATGCAATGTAAAATTTTTCTCACTCATCATCACCACCATCTACTGTGTGTTTGATTCAGTAAGTATTAGTCCTTGTAACTAGGATGTTTTGCTCTCTCTCTCTCTCTCTCTCTCTCTCTCTCTCTCTCTCTCAAGAGGTGGGTGATGAGGAGGTTGTTGTGGGCTAATGGTAGTTATTAAATGGGATTTTTGAACATTAGTCCTTGCAAAAGATTAAAATTAAAAAAAAACCTGGTGCTAGATTAAATATTCAATTTAATTCCTTGAAGAGTGCTTTTATCAAAATTTACATTCAATTTTTGTTATTTAATGTGTATTTTTATTTAATCTCTCCATATTAAATTTTAATTTTATTAATATGCACATATTTAGTTTTTTAATTATAAATGAACGTAAATGAGAAAATATTAAAAGACATTTGTGATACAAAAATATATAAATATATAAGTGTACATAAATGAGTGTGCCGAAATATATAAAATTGACCTTTTTGTTCCGAAATATTTGAACCTACATGATTGTACCGAAATATATTATAATGAACCTAAATGTATTATATTGAATTAATGTATCTAAATGTCAATACCGAAATGTATGTACTGAAATGTATTATATTGAATTAATGTACCTAAATGTCAATACCAAAATGTATGTACCAAAATGTACGTACCTAATTGTCAATACCGAAATGTATGTACCTAAATATCAATACCGAAATGTATGTACCAAAATGTACGTGCCTAAATGTATATACCAAAATATAATATATTGAATTAATGTACCTAAAAGTCAATACTCAAATATGTGTACCAAAATGTACGTAATGAAATGCATTATATTGAATCAATGTAATTACATGTTTGTACCGATGGATATACCGAAATATTCAAATATATTAATGTACCTAAATAAAGAACACACAAAATTGCTATCGGAATATAAATTATAAAAGAATTAGTAACCTAAATGTAGACATTAAAATATATTATGATGAATGAAATAAAAATTAAATTTAAATGTAATTGATATATTAAAATAAAAATAAAAAGATAAATAAAACATCAAAATATAACTAATAAATGATATGATTAAATGTACTAGGGACTAAAATTGGATTTTAATCTTACACAAGGTTAAAGTCTAAAACTCATATTTTTTTTTAAGGATTAAAATGAAGTTTCCTAATAAATGGTGATGTCCCACTAAAATTATAACTTTTACCACTGTGCCTGCCTACCATTTGTATATATATTGAAGCTCAATTCAATCTCATTGGGAATACTCTCCCTTATTTTAGTCCTCCCACTCATTCACTACCTTTGTGAGCTAAAGTGTTCTCTTTAGCTCCTCAACTCTCCAACTCTTTGCCTCTCCCTACATTTGAACAAAAGAAAACCACCTAACCCTCATTTCCCACATTTGATAAGTACAACCTCTCTCTCTCTACTTCCCATTATTCTCTCTCTGAAATTTCAGCCTAATCTCATTCATTCATGGGTAACCCTAATTAGGTTTTCTTCTTTACTAGTAAAAGTAGTACTACCTGAAGCTTATATATAACTACTGATCATATATGGACTTTCTGAAAGAATTGGAAGGAAAGCGAGTTCATGATCCTTTTGCAGCAAACATGGCAACTAAACCTACAGCAAAGCGCATATGGGTTCCGGGGCCCATCATCGTCGGAGCTGGTCCTTCCGGCTTAGCAGTTGCTGCTTGTCTTAAAGAAAAAGGTATTCCAAGCTTGATCCTTGAAAGGGCTAACTGCATAGCTTCGTTATGGCAGCTCAAGACCTATGACCGTCTCCGGCTTCATCTACCCAAGAAATTCTGTGAGCTCATACTGATGCCATTCCCTTCAGATTTTCCCACTTACCCAACAAAGCAGCAGTTTGTGGGTTACCTAAATGCTTACGCTGAAAATTTTGATTTGAAGCCTGCTTTCAACAGAACAGTGGTGAGTGCAAGGTATGATAGTAGATGTGAGCATTGGTTTGTTAATACTTTGGGATTGAAAAATGAGGAGACTGAGTATGTTTGTCAATGGCTAATTGTTGCCACTGGTGAAAATGCTGAGGAAGTTGTACCACAATTTGAAGGGGTGAGTGAGTTTGGTGGGCCTATCGTCCACACTAGCTCTTACAAGAGTGGTGAGTTGTTTAGGGGAAAGAAGGTTTTGGTGGTTGGATCTGGTAATTCAGGCATGGAGGTTAGTTTGGATCTATGCAACTACAATGCACGCCCTTCCCTAGTCGTAAAAGATTCGGTGAGCATACTCAACTCAGAACCCAATTTTTGTTTTTGTTTTTTTGTTTTTTTTCCCTTGAATATGATCGATTTATTTCATCATTTATGGAGGAATACAGCTATAGTGGTAGAGCAGTTGCCCCACACAAAAGTTACGAGAATCTAATTCGAACTCTCCTCCATTCTTGATATGGTTTCATTTCAATGCTTCTAGTTTTTCCCTAAATACTTTAAAAAGTAATGTTAGAGTCCATTTCATAGTGCCTCCGACTAGATATTTTAGAATAACTAATGAATTTGAGAGCTTACACTTTTGATGAAAAGAAGTTGTTAATTACTATAACAATCGGGAAATGCTAAGGAGACTCTCTAAAAAATGAGACTCTCTCAAAAGTGAGACCCTCCATGGACACTCTGCCACTTCATATATTTGGCACAATATTGTATAATATTGACACGAAAATTAACATTAAATTGTGAGGTGTCAGAGAGTTCACATTCACACTTTGAGAGAGTCTACTTAACATTTCTCCAAGCAATCTATTGATGGAAGTACTTTTTTTTTTTTTTTTTTTTTTAACACACATGCTTAAGTTTTGGAAGATTGGTGGTAGGTGTTCACCAAGCTAGCAATAGCTTAGCATGTACTCTAGAGCCAATTTAGTAAACGAAGACTCTAAACAAAAGTTGCTTCATTCTTCTCTTTACTTTCTTGAAACATAAAATCTTATGCCATATATGTATAAAAAAAAAATCTATGTGCTAGCTGGCTTTCCCATATAAAGAACGGTATTGTTTTGTAGAGAATCGTCTAGTGGTATACACGCTTACTACAGAAACTAAACTAGAATATACTTTGAAGAAGAAAAACTCCACGCACAAGTTGTCATGCATCTTCCGGTCCTTTTTTTTTTAATGCTTTTAGAAAACCCTTTTTTGGCCGAGCTTAATCAAATTAGCTAGAGTACTGTATTTTTCCATTTGCAACTAAGTCCGAATACTTGTTTCTGTAATTTATTGGATGTATAAGGTAACAACCTTTTATTTATTAATTTTCTTTAAACATACAATTCTAAATTTGTTTTGTTTTGCAGGTGCACATCTTGCCGCAAGAGATACTGGGAATATCAACTTTTGGATTGTCCATGTGGTTGCTCAAGTGGCTCCCCATGCCCTTTGTGGATCATCTTTTGCTTCTTGTTGCACGCTTCATGCTCGGAGACACTGCTCGGTTTGGAATCTACCGCCCTGAGCGTGGCCCTCTTGAGCTCAAGAGCATGACTGGCAAGACACCTGTTTTGGACATTGGCGCCCTTGCTAAGATCAAAACTGGCCACATCAAGGTACTTAATAATACAATTAATTAAGTTAATCACGTCGTCGTATCATTACTCACTCTCCATTATGCATAAATTAAAATTAAATATGACTAATTACTTGAATAAATCATGTAGGTTTGCAAGGCAGTAAAGCAACTAAAGCATCAAGCTGTGGAGTTTATAGATGGAAGAGTAGAGAATTTCGATGCCATCATTTATGCAACGGGCTACAGAAGTAATGTACTGTCTTGGTTAAGGGTATGTATCATCATGAGGAATTGGTTCAAGTTATCAAAAATCAAATCATAATTACTGAAGAAAAAATCAAATATCGATGACATTATTAAAAAAACTGATCATTTTAGTAATTCGGATTTCAAAATTGATCAAGTTGGCCAATTTTGTTATGTAGAGACCACTTTGTTTGATTAATTAATTAATTAATCTTATTTATTCATGAATGTAGGTATATGGAAATATATAATTGATGAAAATTTGTTGTGTTGTGATCAGGAAACGAGCATGTTTTCTGAAAAAGATGGGTTGCCTCGGAAGCCATTCCCGAACGGATGGAAGGGGGAATGTGGGTTGTACTCAGTGGGGTTTACACAACGTGGTCTTCTGGGTGCATCTCTTGATGCAAGGAGAATTGCAGAGGATATTGAGCATAGCTGGAAAGCTGAGGCCACGCATTTCATGGCTTTCACTACTTGTGCACTGCCACCACCACCACCACAACCTGCTGTTTCAATTAATTAAGCAAAACTACCTGCGTGCATATTTTATACTACTGATGATGAAGAATATCAAGATTATAAGAAAAGAAACAAGTGAATGATCACTTTATGCAGCTGCCATTGGAGGAGGGAATAGGGTGGGAAAAAGGTTGTGAGATCTTCCAATCTTTCAATTATTATAGTAAAGACGAAGGGATGGCCGATGTAACAAAAGTTTAATGCTTCTTTTGGCCTTAGGGAGGAGGAGAAACTTCACCTATCATGGATGGCGTAGTTCTCATCATCAATTTGTACGTACACATCTTGTAAATTACCACTTTTTACTTTAGTTTGCTAGATAGGATTATATTAGGAGGATTACTGTTTAATTAATTAAGAAAGGGCTTGGGGTTTTTTATATTTGGTTTTCTAGGGTTTATAATTTTTAGTAGCTGATTTTATGATATGGCGGTGTGAAATGTGAAGTATAAGGTATAAAGTGCATTTTAATGTTAATATTTGTGATTGGTGTATATAGAATATATATATGATATTCCATTAAGACTCGTATAATTCTATCTATAATTTTTGGATATGTGTTTGCTTATGTACATAATTAGTGTAGTTCTTTGATGTCACGCTCTCAAACTCAAGGCCAAACTGTTCTTAAATGTGGCACTAGAATTTGTGGTGCGAGGTCTTACACCTGAAAACTGTTAATAAACTTTAGTGATCAAGAGAACCATTTCCACAACGAAGCGATAGAAACAAACCCTCACTTACCAAATGTGCAATAATGTTAGCCGGGAACTATATATATATATATATATATATATGAAGTGCTTTTAACTATGAAATTGAGTTTTGAGGGGCTAATTTATGTTTTTATATAACTTCTATTCACTATATGTTTATAAATATATGTAAAAACAAGAGGACATTCAAAAGAACTTAGACCTAGGGACCATATATATAACAAGTATCTAATGAGAAAGTAAAAAGTGATTGGAAAAGAGAAGAAAAGAAAGGTTCTTTACGCCAAATGAAAAGGTCCCCATAATGTCCATGAAGATGAAAGTGGCCCTCATGCATGAATCATGATCATCATCATCATCAGGTTCCCAAATCTGTATTGTACAGATATAATCTTAGCAAATATTTGATGATCAATCATTAACTGTTATCCTTATTGCCTTATACGGCCCTTATCAGTCAGCCTTTACTTCCTATCAATTTTTCGGACCACCATCACCAGCAGCTTCATGACTCATGAGCATTCGTAGAATATCCACCACAACTATACCTTGTCAATACTTACGGATCGTCTAACATTTATGCCAATTATATATTGTGAATATATATGAAGTCACGTTCATACTTGATTGTTGAAAATTATATATGTGAACCAATAACCGATCGAGGCGGGATGGATCAGTTTCATATCTTAGCAAGTGAATATGACTAACATCTGAATTATTATTCTGTGCGTTGACAAGTTGTATGATTAAGAGACAAAAAAAAGTACCAATTAATTCCTGATAGAACAAAAGTTATAGGCTAAATGAGTCACAAATGATCACCCTTAGATAAGATTTTGAAACTTCATAGTTTGAGAAAACTCTCGACTTTCAATTCATAAAGATAATAAGATGATTGAAATACAATCCTAAAAAATGTTTAATAGTCATAGCAAACCCTAGTTACAGAAAGGAAAAATAAAAAGGAAAGCTAAAAAAATTCCAAAAAGAACGTACAAATTAGTCCCGGCGAAGCGGTGTGAGTTGGAATCGTTTCTTCATTTCCAGTTTCAAAAAGGTATATTAGGCCAAAAACAAACACGTCAAACATAAAGTACACTATTCACACCTAAACTTTGGCAGTCATGGTATATTGACATGGTAAGATTTAGTAACTAAACTATATTGTAAATACTTGAGTTAAATTATAGGGTAAGATATATAATTATTGGAAATGAGAGAAAAATCTGTAGCAGTACGCATGATACTGACAATGACAAATACATTTGCTACAATTGAGGGTGTTAGTTAGGGTTTAAAGATTTGTTGTTGGCGGGTTTTATTCCGACCGATTGGAATTGATGAAGCATGATACAAATTGAATCTTCAAGTTCAGCATGAAGACAATACTAGAAGTAAACTTAGAGAGAGAGAGAGAGAGAGAGAGAGAGAGAGAGAGTATCAACATCTGTGAGGGATTTCAACTTCTAAAACCCTAACAGGACCAGCAAGTGTGCCCTACTAATAATTGCCTGGCGGCCATTTGGCCCATGAGATCCCGTAATACTGTACATATTTGATTAAAGTCCCCTTAATTATATATACAATATATAGTCCTGCTCTCCTATTCCTTTTACTGCCGACTATTTTGCAATCGTATTTTATATCCTTATATTTTATATATACTAAGCATTCCAACACTTCAATTAAAAAAAAAAAAAACTTCCAAGCTGGCTAGGTCAATTTTCAAGAAAAGCTTAATTACTGAGCTATAGAGAAGGAAAGTTTCGATGACCAGATAATGTGACAATTTGCTCTCTTTGCATGAGCTGGAGCATCCATATCCCAAGCAATGCATGCTTGAATTCCCGCCGACTTACCCCTATTGATTTTTTTTTTTCCCTGAAAAAATCTCGAGTGAATCCTTTTTCTTAATAGATAGCAATTTTTTTCCTTTGCTAATTTGGTTGGAATTTTAATTTGATGACAACATTAATTTCATCCGACCAACAAGCTAACGGCCAATCTTGCTCCACTACATTCATGAGATTCTACAGTTTAGGGAGCAATGCAATCATTTTTCATTAAGGATCTTTTCCGGCCCTCTTTCACGAAGTTTCTCACTGTTCGGCCATGTTCAGGATATTTCTTATTACAAAGGTCTTTGGTTCAAGGAAAATCTAGAATTTCTTCTACATGCTTTACTTGGGGATTGTAATCGTATAAATAGTTGATTTTTCTTTATGTTTATATGGGAAGCAGTAGGTTGCATTAGTGACAATCTGGGATATTACGTTTATTCTGGCTCGCCTAATCCATTAAGACATGAGCTAAATTTTGTAATCTTTTTTGTTTTTTTGGAAGATATTATCTACACTACATAAGAGGGGAATGGGCTAGCAATAATGTAGTTAAATTCGTTTTTGACGAGAATCAAACCTACGATCTCTCACTTACATAGTAGAGATGAACACCACTAGACCGTAATACTAAATGACAATCCTGATTTTATTGTTACTTACAATACATCGTTTTACTTAAGCGATTAGATCCTTTTTAATTACGTTTGCAAACTAAAGTTTTCAAGGTCTGGATAGCTGTTGCTGTGTGTTAAACATTGCATGACCGACCCTCAACCACCTTTGAGTTGCCTTGCAAATTACGACGTAAATGGTCCAGATTACACGTGATGGCCAGGCGTATGATATGTGAGGCACCCCTGGCACAGCTTTCCCTCTGTGTACGAACACATGGTGCACATGCTGGTCGATTTAGACCGTCGAATTTTGATGGATTTATTGCCTTTATTGTTCGTGGTCCTTAATATTTATTGGCCAGGGCAAGTAACTCTCTCTCTCTAATAGCGAGTAAACTCTAAAAATTCTTGCAGGACCATTTTTGTCATGTCGTTAGATTAAATGAATGAATGAATGAGTAGTCTTATATTTAAGGAGAAATTAGGTTCTCATCCTTTTTATTCTTACTCTATTGATTAAAATCTTATACCTTTTTAACTTTTGATCAATGTCCTTAGGTTTTAATGAATGTCATTATTTCAATAATAAAATACTAGCATATGGGCACATACAAAATGTGTGAGAATTTTTTTTTTTTTTTTTTTTTTTTTTTTTTGAAATAGAAGGACAGAGGAAGAGATTGTGATAGAGAATGTGGGAGTGGGAATTTTTTTTTTTTAAAGTAGAGATATATTAGGATTACATGTAGGTGAGGCCTTGGAAAAAAAAAACAATAAAATTTGGTTGTCTGAAATTATATTTCTACCCCATATTTCTTATTCATGTTCTGTTTTAATTAAACGGTTAAAATGGTAATTTCATAAGATTTTGATTGACAATGAGTGTTTTATTAATTAGTAGAGATTTACATGTCAAGATAATTAAATTTTATTACTAAATATATTCATTTAATGTTAGAAACGTTACGTTTGGTACATTTATATTTATGACTAAACTTTGTATCTTATATTTCTATTTTTAGTTTGTACACAGTTTTAATTTGCAATCTTTTTTTTTTTTATTTTTTTTTTATTTTTTTATTTTTATTTTTTAATTTGTATCATTTTTCTTTACAGTTTCAAATTGTACCCATATGTTCCCATATTTTTAAAATTTTTATTTGTACTCATAATTTTTTTTCCCATTTTATTTGTGCCTATAATTTATTTATAATGTACCCATGTATCTTTAAAAATGTACCACTTGTTATATGTAAAATGTACGCATTGTTTTCTATATAAAATGTACCAATTTTTTTTAATATAAAACTTTCCCATTTTTTGTATAAAATGAACCCACATTTTTTAAATTTATAACTACATACACCATTGTACTCATATAATTATATAGGTACATTTTTTACTGTAAATCTATTTAATTTTTTTTAATCTAAAATGTATCCATTGTTGTTTATATAAAATGTACACATTGTTTTCTATATAAAATGTACCAATTTTTTTTAATATAAAACTTTCCCAATTTTTGTATAAAATGAACCCACATTTTTTAAATTTATAACTACATACACCATTGTACTCATATAATTATATGGGTACATTTTTTTTAAATATTTTTATGGGTTACATATTAAAACACTTTACTTTTGGAATAATGTTGAAATTGTACCCCATAGATAATTATATATGGCGAATGTACGGGTACATTCTTTTGACATGTGACAACTATTTTATCATTCATAACAATGTTTTCTTTTGGTCAAATTCATAACAATGTTGCATACATTTTTTTGGCACTTTTTAACACTGTTTCCAATTGATTGATACATATATATATATATATATATATATGCAAACATGTACTTAACATCTATTAATATACATTTTCAAAGGGAATTATATTGCTCTATTGATTTTTTATTCAATTAAAATTTTGAAAAAATTTCCATATTATTTGTTTGCCCTTTTTTTTATAGCTCATTAGATGTGAGATTTTAAACACCATAAAATCTCAAGTTTTATTGTTGACATGGAAATATATTAATATTAATATGTTAAGGTGTACAAAATCAAAGAACTTTGATCAAAAATTAAAAATTACTAAGGTTTTAATCAATGAATATATGGTTAGAGACCGCATCTAAAATTTCCTTATATTTAATTAAATTACTAAATTTAGTAAACCCTAAAAAAATATGCGATAAGCAAATCTGGTAAGGCCACCAGAAGTTGGCATGAAAACGGATCTAAATTTGTGAGAGTAGTCACTTTATTACGTAGATGAAAGGGGCAAGACATGCAGGCGCGAGGGCGTGTGAGTAGGAACAGGACGACTTGTCAGAGGCATGAGGGAATTTCGAGATGGACATGACTGCTACTACCCGATCGATCGTCCCTTCTACAATTTCGCACGCTACATATTCATTATATATATATATGTTTGCAATTGCATATATAACTGTACATACCTTATATTTTATGGAGGTGAATTATCTGCCATTTCATGCTTTTCTTATCCTTTTTTGTTTGTGTGATCACGGTTAAATCATATTCATATTTTATATTCCTATTACTTTTTGTTTTATTATTTTTATAAAAAATTAATATAAAATATTGATATGATTTAACCGTGATCACATATCACAAGAAAGTATAAAGAGAGTATGAAAATGGAAAAACAGACAATCCATCCCCATACTTTACTAGCTAAAGTTCTTCTCTTGAACTACCTACCTAGCTATACATACGTCGATTATGGACCACCACTTGCAACTTGTCGTCTTCAATCATTCCACTGAGCCCATCCATCGATCCCCATACATAGCTTTACATGTTCAATGGGATTCCAAAGTTGAAATATCACACTGACCCTCCACTTTCCCCGTCGATGAAAGCTCTCTCTCCAGACCTCTTATCAGGGTCGGTCCAGATCTAGTACGAGCAGGGCGATCGTTAGATGTTCAAAAAAATTGCGATCATCAAAATTATTAAGATGATATATTTATATATATTTTTATAAGAGTATAAATTTATAAAATTTGGTTTAATGACAAAGAAATTTAACTAGAATTGGTTGTTTTGTTGTTTAAAATTATTAAGGAGGTATTGGGTTCAAAACATCATTTGTGCTTATTTATATTCCAATTTTTACAAATTTCTTTTCATAACAATATAAATTTATAAAATTTGGCTAAATGATCAAGAAGTTTAGTTAGAAGCAATGGTTTTTGTTGTTTAAAATTAATAAGAGATCCTAAGTTTGAAATGCTATGTGCATGTTTATTTGTTTGGTTGTTAATTTATTTACTACCTAGTAGCTATATGTGTTGCTATTTTTAAACATCCGTTAAAATTCAAGTCTAATCTTCAACAAAGAGTAACGCGTAGACTAAATTTTTAGACCAAATTTGCAAATAATATTACGTGCCATCAAAAGGTTTAATTTATTGTTCATTCATTACTTATACATATCCTTAAAGACTCGAAAAAATTATTATTTTTTTAGTTTTATATTGACGAAGTTAGTAAATAAGAAAAAATACCTCACGATTTATACAAAAACACTTTAAAAGTTCAAATGTAAAACAAAACTCATAATCTATCTAATTGTAAGCCCGAAGTTTTTTGGTTTTCTTATCTCGATATAAAATAAATTTGTTATTCCGTGTTTCAAAATTATTGAGATTAAAATGTTTTTATAAATATAATTTTATCGATGTCTTACGTGTGAAAATAAATAATCTTTTATATGAAATGAGTGCACATTTTTTAGCATCGCCCTGGGCCTCAAAAATCTTTGAACTGGCCCTACCTCTTTTAACGTCTGCTAAGAAATTCTTACATGCAACAGGTGTATATAATGTTTTTATACGTTGCTTAGGGTTAGTATTATATAATAGCTTATACAATCATAACTGACAGTAACATCATCAACATGCACCGATTCAAAGGCTAATTATACGGTGCTTAGGGTTGGTAGCCCCATGAGAATGACGGTTTGTACACCCTTCACAATTATATATGTGTTGATATCAACCGCATGGGAAGATAGGATCTGAAACAGTGCTACAAGATCATTACCCCATCAACTATAGTTCAAATTGGTTTGAGTAAGCGATACGTTTTCTCAATGTACAACACTTGCTTTCAAAGCCGCCGGCCTTGTACGTAAAACCAATATTGTCATTATCAATTTCTCTCTGTCACTACACATACACAAGATCAAGGTCCGGAAGAGTGTGTGAAAGTGTTTCTGTCAGCTTATGAAAGCTATACAGCCCCACTTAAAATGCCTCCCAATCTATATGTTAAAAGTGAGATAGCACTTTAATAGTGTCATGAAGTTTGTACACTAGGAGAAATTTCTATAGGTATTGTTATATTTTGAGTGGTATAATAATATCATGTAAAAGTGTTTTAGATACTCGGAAAAATTACTCGTATACTTATCAATTGAAAACTGATGATCACACATAAATTTAGACACAACAAGCCCGCAGGTTGAATTCTTTTCTATATTCCTCATGACCCCTAGCTGTAAGAGTTTAGAGAGAGATAGCAGTAAAAAGATGGTTCTTTTTTCTTAATTACTGTGCGTATTTTGTTTCAAAAGAGCATGCATATGACTAAAGAGAGCTGCAGACTTACTTAAAGGAGAGAGTCCATGCTTAACCCACTTCGTTACTTTTTCCAGTGGCACATAGTTTGCCCCCATCTTCTTGGAATCGAAGTGGATCCAAGCGAATCTTCCCTTGGCTTTGAACCAAGAAAGAACAAAATTCCCATGCATTTTGGATTCCATATTGCTAGGGTTCCAACTTGGTTCATTCATGACTCATGAGATAGTTTGGAAAGATGTGATATTTGTTGGGTTCCACCAAAGTTTTAGTGGAGAGATCCAAGATTCTGCCATATCAGTGCACCATTTGGACCTCATTTTTCTAGCACTTTTTTTCTTCATTATAAACAATGCAAAACCCAGACATCAAATCACTTGCTACAAGCCACCATAACATGTTTACATGGTGCTGGACTCGCATTGTTTTAGTACAAGATATGTTTAGTTATAAAGGTTGCCAAGAAGAACAAAACACTGGCAAATGTGGAATGAATAATACTTCATTTTTCTGCTCCTAGACAAAGTGAGGTGTTGGGGAAAATCATAAATGTCATTTTATTTTTAAACTTTCCAATACAAATCATTTTCACACTTCTTTATATATAGAAAGTTTTCTTTTTACAAAAGTAACATTTCATGTGGAAAGATATTAACGGTGGAAAAAAAATGTTTTGTTTTTCTTTTTTGAAGAAAATGTTTTTTTTAGTCTTAATTTTTTAATCTTCTTCGTGTAAATGACGGTTATGCATATAATCAACAATATTAACCTCATGTAAAAGTAAAAAACAATTTATTAGTACATTATTAAGTTTAACGCTAATAAACTAAATCTTAGTCTATCATTTCTTTGCATGATGTAGGAAGAGGTCCTAAATTCGATTTCCACCACCCCAATTTTTAATAGATTGTCAAACACCGAATCATCGTGTACAGCTCAAGTTATTTGGGCTAGTGTTACTGTAACCAACAAAAGTTTTTGGGCTAATGTTTCTGTAACCAACAAAATGAGATGAGATGCCCGGTCCATTAAACAAATTGGGTTGTCATATTAGAACAGAAACACCATACTATGTTAAGCCCATCAATCTTTTTGTTGTCTTGGTCAAATGGCCTATAATCTGAAGTTACAGCTTACAACTCTGAAAATTCAACCCATATTCGTCCCGCCAGATTTCCATGTTTGTATATGTTATCGGGTGGGAAATTCCAAATCAGATCCTTCCAACATTATGGAAGAGAAAAATAGACCAGTACAAAATGACCATTGGTAATGCCTTTATGAATATGAATGATTGCAACCGTGTTCTGCATAAAGAATTAGACCAAAAATAGGTAAATTAGGCTTCACTGAGCGATGTTAACAAGTGCAATATTTATGACATTATTGTGGAGAATATATGTTATTCATTTAGAGCCAGAATCACTGTTAGTCTTATTCCGAATTAAAGGTTAGGGTCTGTTTGAAAATGTTCACCCCAGAAAACATTTCTACTGATAAACTCATGTTATGATAACCTTGTTGATGATTTTCCAAAAGACACTAAACGGTGTTGTTAAAATCCAGTTTTGAGTTACTCATCCAATCGTTGCCATGGCACTTTTAATTATATGAACATGTTCAAGCTCTTCTAACAGCAGTGTCAAACGAGCTTTCGCGGAGTGTTAAAGTCTTTAGTCAAACTAGAAAAGTGGAAAATAATTGCAGAGAAATGGAAGAATAGAGATTCATTGTCAGCATATGTTTTCCCACTACCCTTTGCATTTTCTTTTATAAAGCAACAAGTTAAAATTTGGGTTACCCAAATCAATCCAATTCAGTATGATGCTAAAATACTAAAACATTGAAGAAATATATAATCAGAATTGCAAGTCAAATTCATTAGTATAAATCAAAGAAGAATGAATCAAGAAATCAGATTATTCACAATTTCAGAGAGAGATTGTCACACACACAAACAAATGCCAACCATAAACTAACATAAGAATGTAAAGTGCAAGAACTGATCAGAGGTTCAAACACAAGTGGAATGATTTAATTTCTAGGACTTTGTTTTCCAGCTCTAAAATTTCCAAAAGTTTGTTTAGGACCTCACAGACCTCGGCCTCAGGCTTGAATTGATGCTGCGTGCCGGAGTTGCTGCTGTCGGGGCAAAAAACTCCGAATACATTTCCATGAAAAACTTGTCCACAATTTCTAAATAGGCAGGACAAGTGAGTCTAGAATAATAATGAAGAACCTCTTCGATGTCCAAAACATGATCCACATTGCTCATGTCCAACATCTCCAACTCCTTCAGCTTATGTTCCAGCAAACAACCCGTTCCCACCGCCCTTGATTCCTTCACAAAAGTTTCAATCTTTGCAGGAGGAGTACTTGCAGCTGCAGGGTGTGCATTGAGTGGTCGTGGAGATAAGCTTGCAGGGTTTTGAACATGATCTTTATGAAGATGTTGTGGTTTGGTAGGTGTGGAGAGAAGTGTCTTCTTGTTCGATGATCCCCTGATGTTTTCGATTTTCGCATCCCATTGGTCCGTGAAGTCGGTATACAACTTGTCCAAGTCTTTGTATGCTGTGGCGTGGAGATGATTCATGTTGTCAACCGCAGAAATAGAAGTAGAAGCATAGGGAAAAGGGTTGTTGTAGTGAGTAGGGGATTTTGGGAGCTTTTCGTAGTCTCCTGCGGAGAAGAAGTTCTTCAAGTTCCCAAGGGTTTTCTGGAAGAACTTCTTGGTGTGGGAAATGGAGCTTCTAAGCAACATTGGTGGCAACTTTTGGTGTGCTTCGATGGAAGTGGGAGTTGTTGGTCCTTCTCTATGACAAATTTGAAGAGAGAGAGAGGGAGATTTGTCTTTCAGTACTTTTGGCTTCTTGCAAGTGATGATCTCAGTGAAGAAGGAAGGGTTTCTTCATACAGATAATAGAATCATAGGAGCCATGGAAGTCGTTTAACTTTCTGTGGAGAAAGGGAAGTCCTCCTCTCTTTGGGTTTTCCCTTTATGTTTCTTTGTCTCCACACGCTCCCCCACCCTCTCTCTCTCTCTCTCTCTCTCTCTCTCTCTCTCTCTCTACGTGATCAACGATAATGGTTTATATGATGAGGAAACGACAGATGTATTGAAGCTTAAGGTGGTGACTCTTGTTTTTTGTACAAAAAGATTATTTCTTTGCTTTTACTTTAGAAGTTGGAGTTGGTATGTATCCGCTTTAGGAGAATGAAAGGAGCGGGGTGGTTGTTGGACCAATTCTCTCCTCTAGCTAATTTGATTGGTACTTGATTCTCTTTAACTTTCCTACTTTTGCATACAACGAAATTTTTTGAGGTACCTATAACACTTATATATGATTATCGTAAATACGAACTATAACTACCATTTACCTTAGATAATGACATTGTATCTCCTTTGGTTTCCTATATTTTGTTTCTATAATTGGCTCTTGCAAATGGAAGTTTCCGAATTTATGTACTAGTCAATCTTCACGACCAATTAGGTATGACAGCCACCAATCACTCATCTATCACTCAATTGGAAGGCATTGGATACTTTTCGGTTACTTAGCTGTAATGATGTGGGTTTACCTAGCTTTTATACTTTCGTGGTTGAGTAATGAGTATACTTGTGGTTCTCCAAAAGCACTCTGGAGGTAGGTTTCAATATATAACTATTGATAGACAAAATTCTTAATTTATTTTTTGTAAGCTACGTAATGTGTCAATTAATGGTTGAACTTCTTCTGTAAATCAATAAAAAATGAGTCTAATCATCAACCGTTACATTATGTGGTCTATAAAAGATGATCTAAAATTTGATCTCCTAAGTATTTTCCTTAATTTAGTAGTTGACACACAATAGTCAATTGCACAACACTATTATAGCAATTTTATCAATAACCCCAAACCAAAAGGACTAAAAACTCATCATTAGCTGCATTGGTCAAAATCTCATTGCAAACTGAAGTCCGTTGCCTATATGCACAATGGTCGATTGCACGACACTATTAGTGACCCTTTTTGTTTTTTCGTTGCAGTCTACCACCATTACCTTTGTGCAGATGCAGTCGGCGGTCCAACGCAAAGAGCGTGGAAATGTCTAAAACACATTAGGGTTTGCCATGCAAAAGCAAATTTTGAAAACCCATCAACCCAAAACGCGTTAGGGGTTTGTCATTTTCATATACGAGCAACTTAGACCGAGCAAATGACAAAAGCAATGTAGATCACCCACCGTAGACTGCCATGCCTGCTTGTACGGTTGTTGGTTGAACAGAGAGAGTGAGTACAAAGCGATGCAGCTGGGCGGTGAAAGTGACTGAAGAACGGCTGATCCTCTAGGTCTAGTAGTACAGATGGAGACAGTTACTAGTCTACTGACTTGGTTTGACCATTAACACCATGCCACGTGTCCTAGGGTTGGAACCAGTCTCCCTCAGAACCTAGCCTGCGCTTGCACGGCTCAAGACCCGTGCTGCTTAAGGCTAACCACCACATATGACAAATGACGATACCGAACCCTAAATTTTGTTCCACTTAAACCACTCTCAACCACAAACCCTAAATTCCAAAACGCTAACAACATCTTTCCCTTTTAGATTCTAATTTTTCTGATCATTGCCCAAGTACTGCCAAATTGATTCATTATTTTTTAGGCATATTAGTTGGATAGCACATTATTGCAGGTATGTTATTCTACATTTATATATGCATGTTAAAGCATCCACTTACGTATGTACTTACAATCATATACCCAAAAAAACAAAGATCAAAATCAAGATTGTTGAATTTATCATCAAAATCTGCTTATGACATTTTGATCTTGTAACACCCAATTTTTAATTGTTGGAGCTAGTCATGACTGTTTGTGTTCAAATTTCATGCATGATAGCTTTTGATCCAAAAGTTTTGTTGTATCAAACCTATCTTATTCAACTTCAAAAAGAGATTATTGAGATTGTTTCTACTTTCTATAAGGGCTAAAAGTGTTATTTACAACAACAAAAACAAAAAAACTTGACAATATTTGCTAGAAAAATTCAAAAGTGTTTCTCGGCTATAGAAGTGCTTTTTAGAGAAGTGTCTATCAAATTCAAGTACTTAAAGCTTCTTGAAGGAGTTTCTTCAAGAAACATGTCCGAGCGTTTTTCCTATAAGCACGTCTAAGTGCTATTTTAAGAAATACTTCCAAGTGTTCAATATTAATAACAAAAACGCTTGTAAGTATAAGCCAGCCAGTCTCAAAACGGATAATGTACCCCTTATTCTCATAGTATTTGAAAAACTTCCTCATCGTTGTTAGTCCTTGTGCTCAAACCTGAGTGGGTTATTGACAAAAAACATAACGACATACGGAATTGCAGGGGTTTAAACTGTGGTCCATTCCCTCCTCAAAATCATTCAATTGTCACCTGTCAATTTTGCAGGATGCAGAAATGGTCCAAGTTCTTAATCTCCTTCCACGATCGGTCCAAACCAAAAAGCTCAACTAATTTATCCGAGAATATGTGTGAGACGGAGAGAGGGCACAGGAACCCAAAACATACGATTTCAAAAATCGTTAGCCCAATGGAGAAAATGAGCATGAGGCTCAGTAACCCAAAAAACTGCGACCATTAAAATGCAAATGTAGCCCAATGTAGGAACCACTCAAATGTAAACATCATTGGCATAGTCACACATTCTTTAAAATTGCTTCCAAGTTGGGTGAACAGTAATTGCACACAGGACGGAACCGTTGTTGCAGAGCTCAGCCCTCCAGTCTTATAGGTCATCCAAAAAGTCACGGGAGAAAGAGGAGAAATTTATATGTAACTGGAACACTTGTTACTCGGCGTGTCATCATATATATTATAGTATAAGTAGACGTTAATATTTCTTATATATATGAATTGATAGAAAATATTTTTGAAAATATCATGTTATTCACACATATCATGTTAACTTTCATCTTTTAATTATTTTTAATTTACTCGATATTTAAAAATCAAAATGTGTATAAATCATAATAAAGAGCGTGGAGACAACACCATATTTTCTAAAATAGATCATGAGGTTCGAATTTCCAAGATATCACATTCTACCAAAAGGTCCCCACTTTTGCTTCAAAATCTCTGATCCCTATATTTTCTCCTTCCATTGTGTCTTGTCTTTCGTTTCAATTTTTAGTTCTAGGCAAAACCCATTTGCCCTATTTAGCTTTGAAACGGACGTATCAGTTTTCAAAAGAAAAGCTGCTGCTGCTGCAATTACTGGACATATCAGTTTTTGAGAACCTTTTGGAATGGAATGTGTCCTCACATTCGCTCATGTATCAATTAATTGACAATTCAGTTAACATTATTGCCAAAGTGATACCATTTAGGTAAAGTTCGATCAATTTGAACCACAATAATTTATCTGGTTAATGATTCACATTAACGTACTAGCAACACATACGCGTAATGAGTATTCATTTACTCAAGGTTCTAAAGGATGATAGCCGCTAGGCGGGCGGCGGGTTAGGACTTAGTGGCTAGGTAGGGTCTAGGCAAATTTAAGTAAATCTATTATATTTCGTGTAAATAAATGTTTATATATACCTTAAATATATTTAATTTCATCATAAACTACAAAATAGAATGACATATATATTATAAAGTGTTAGAACATAATGAAAACATGAGGAACAATGATATAATGTGCGTTCATTTAAGTATGCAACAAGTCTCTTACGATTTATTGAAAACAATAAAATGCAAAATGAAAGTTATCTATTTTTTATTTAAGTGAGTCGCCTAGATATTTTTTGTTTAAGTGAGTCGCGATCTAGGCGGGTGGCTAGGCGGTCTAGGCACTTTTTTTTATTTTTCAAACGCTTAGACAATAATCGTGACGGTGGCCAGCCGCCTAGCACTTAGGCAGAGCTATGCAGGAATTTTTAGAACAGTGCATTTACTTAATGCATATAAGAAGACTACTCTTTCGAGTTTTCATGTTTGTTCATAATATAAAGCCATGATTCTAAGTTAGATGCTAACAGCTTAGCAAATTACGGAGATGGGACACTGTTTTGAGTTTTCATGTGTGCTCATATTATGAGTCTGCCAATTGAAACTGATTTAGATCCTCATAACCAAACAACTAACACAAATGAGACACTCTTTCGAGTTTATTTGTTTATTTATTTATTAAGACGCAGACAAATAATTTAAATTTAGATGGTCACAACTTAACAAGTATCGATGTCTTTTGGTATGTTTGAAGCTTAATTTGAATGCTAAAGAATGTTGAAGCTTAATTTGAAAGGAAAGCTAATGAAAAGGGTCTGAAAACTTTGAGTTTTAACGAAAAAGACAAAAATGTGTTGCAAGCGAATAGCACCGAGATTGACTTTTTAAAGTAAAAATATAATTTTTTATTAAAGTAAATAGTACCAGAAACTTTATGTTAAAATTTCTTAATTTAAATGCGGAAGAATGTTGGATAGAATGGGAATGAAGCTATATACTGCAAACCTAAAGCTAGATTTGATGTTAGGGTGGTAGGGTGTGCTATACTGGTTATGTTTTGTCTCTGTTTTCAATATATAATGAAGGAATCAAATTTGATTCTATAAATTAAACAGATGTGGTTTGACAGCACAACAAAAATAGCTTCACCTACTCCCAATAATATATAGTGTCTCTTTGCATAACAAGTTGCAAATATTAAGGGTGTATTTGAAAATAAATTTAAAATGACGAAATGTGCTTTTAAAATTAATTCTTAATAAAAATATAAGTAAATTTTAAAAAAACACATGAAGCATTTCATACAAAAAATACATAACTGGTGATTCTTCTAAAATACGCTTCTAGTGCTTTAAAAACTTAAAAACACTTTTGCTAAAAGCAAAAATGTTTATCTGTGTATGATGAATAAAGTGGTTTAGGGCGTTCAAATGTTATGCTTTTGAATTCTTCTTCGTCGGTATCGCTTTTTCATAAATAATAACAAAAATGTAATTTGCAAAATCGCTAGAAGACTAAAAGGAAACCCCCCCCCCCCCCCCCCCCCAAGCTTTGAAGTTGACCCTAGTCTTTTTAGGTTAGGAAGAAGCTAGCCTCTGTGTGGGTGTAGTACGAAAATAAGGAAGGAGATCGTATCCCGATATCTTCCTCCTAATCTATCAAATCAAAAAATTTATGTCATTGAAATTTGATCCAACGGTTAAGTTATTATAACTTTTAAAGTGAATTCCTATTTATAACCGTTGGATCAAATTTCAATGATATGAATTCTCTGATTTAATGTATTAAGAGAAAATAATCCGGATATGATACATTTCCCAAAAATAATGTTCGATAAAAGGACATTTTATCTAGAGGATTTTGGAATCTGGATTTATCTTTTTGTATTCTTTTGGTGCGATCTTTGGCATGGAAATTCAAAAAAGTCCAACCACACAAAAAATTATTGTAACTTTATGTGATCTAACCACCTGCTTTCCCCGTCTTTCAAGTGTTCTAGTTGTAAAAGTTGTCATCCAACACTCAAAAAAAGTAATGGAAACATTCAAACCCTTTTTCCTCGACCAATCTGTTTTTCAAAAAGCATCGATGTACTTCCACAATCTTTTTTCTTGCTTCATATTTTCAAATCCGAATTGTTTTTGTTTTACTTTCTCTGTCAAATCATAAAAAGAACAAAAGAAAACCAAGAAATCATCAGTAGAAAATATACAAGAATATAGAAACCAGAAAGAAAAAGGAAATAAATTACATATTAATGTCTTCTTTTTTTTATCGACGGGAATACGATATTCGAACTTGAACCATCTTTCAGCATTCGGAAGCGAAGTACTACTAAACTCCGTCAATGTAGTTATCCAAAGTTAGATTCTAACTATTAATTAATCCCCTAGAAGACACATATTACAGAGAAAACAGAGTAATAAGCAGTGAAAAAGGAGATTTTCTTCTTCTTTCTTCTGTTTTTTTTTGTTTTTTCAAGATCCCCAGTTGGAAAACAAGGCTTCCCAAATTTCAGTAAAAACCTCAACAATCACCCTGTGATGGTGTGTCGAATTCAACGACAGAAAACACTGCAGAAGCTGTTCTAGATCCTTCGCCGAAAATATCTGCTTCTCGAAGATCATCTCCACCATTGACGTCCTGAAGTCGTTGTACGGATCGCTCGACTTCTTCACCACAGCAAAGCTGTCCTTCACTCTTCCTTGCAACGGAAGCAGACCCACGTCGGAGCTCTCTCTTCTACGGCTGCTGCTGCTCCCGTTTGGCCGGGAACGGCTGCGCAAGCGGGGCCGGGAGGAGTGGCTCTTTGAAGAAAACAGAGTGTCTGTCTCATCGTCACTGCTCGACCACCACCCTCTGTAGGTATTGCTATCAAAAGAAGACGTACTGAACGGGAAAAAATCGCCGTTGGATTTGTTCTTCTTTGAATTCCTCGCCTTCGTCTTCTTCTTGTCTCTGATTTTTCTCTGTTTCGAGCTTTTTTCATGGTGGTTGTAGAAGGGGTTTAAAGGCTGCGAGATCGGCGAGGCTGGAGGGCTTGTGTGGCCGTCGGGATTAAAGGGTTTTACAAAAGGAGGGTACTTTTCAAAAATCTTGCGTCTTGGTAGCATTACATCTTTGATAGAGATAATGGGTTGGTTTGAGTCGGAGCATTTGGGTCTGCAAATGGAAGGAAACGGTAGAGCTGCCGGCTGTTTAGGAGGCGGAGCGGCGGCGTGCAAGTCTTGCTGGTTTTCAGGCAAGAAGACGGATTTTTCGATCACGTCAGACAAGTTTCGGGTCCTGCAGGAGCCGAATGAGGATCGGAACATGTTTGAGAGCTTGAGTTTGAATCGGTTTTCCATTGCACTTGCAGAGAGCTACGGAGAAGGAGAACTGAATTTCTAGAGAGAGATGGAGGAGTTTGGATGAGAGGGATATAAATGCATGAGAAACCGAAAGTGGGAGTTTTTTAAATGATATTTTAACAGTTGTCTAAGGAAACTTTTTGCTGGTTTTGTCCTCTTCTCTGTCATCTAACAAGACACACTTGTTTTGATTATTTGATTATATACTGCCTGTTGTTGACCTCGTAGCCACATTTTATTTTATTTTCGTAGATGTTAAAGTAATCGTTAGAACGAATGCGATCTCCATTGTGTATCCAAGTCGAACTTTCTCCTCACAGTTTAAATTAGTTAAAAGTGAAATATTACCAGTGTAAGAATAATGTTTTATTTTCTCGTTACCTGTATTTTAGTTTCAACCAATTTGAATCTTGCCTTGAGAATGAATTATGAATGTGAAATCATTGAGATGAATGCATGGGCAGCTAGATGATGAACCAGTTGCCTGCAGATCTGAGGAATGCCTTCTATCTATGGTTATTAAGTAATTGCCCATTCACTATATATTAGGTAGTGTGCATGGGGATGGACCAAAAACTTTAGTCATCTTTTGATGCTACTAAAGGTGTATAGTTGAAATTTAAACTATATTTGAAAGAACGTAAGTTTCTATATTTGAAATTGAAGAAAGAGAGCGTCGCACTGCTCTAGTTACTTGGTTCTAAACCTTGTACCCTTGTATGCGAAGTAGGGTTTGTGTATAAGCAAACTATATATCCTAAGAAAATTCAAAATTGTAGCTTAAGATATGATGTAGATCCTTGCAAAGAAGATTTCATTATATGAACATTAAATTTTGCACCTGTGTATTTGTAGATTTTTTTCACATGTACATGTGACACTAAATAATTGTACATGTTTCATGAGACATGATTTCACTTGTTTGGGTTTATTATGCAATTTGGATTCAATTTCTCCGAGCAAGCTCTTCCATCTTGTAGACGTTTTATGATTAATGTTATCTGTGATGTCATTTGGCTTCATGACATTCTAGTGTAGTTTTTACCTTTTTCCAAGACATTGTTACGTTTACATTATCCAATTCCAAGTTAGATTAATTGATGACTATGTTACAAGGAAGTAAAAACCTATGTACTGAACTATATGCACTTCCATGAATTAATGACGATGAATAGAGTAAAATACTGGTGTCAAATAAACATCGGAGATCCAAAATTATTATAAACTATGGATGTTGCTTTCTTGGTTCTTGTATAGGAATCAACTGCGGGCTGTTATGACCTTCCATTAATATATATCTATACATGCAGGTATGTATTAAAATGAATTGTTATTGGCACTCTAAATTGTTTATATTTATGAAAAGAAAAATATGCTTGTTGTGAGGAGTGCACAATGAGATTTTTGAAGTGCAAATAACAGTCCCCTATATTAAATTAACAGAAAGAAGAAATTAGATACTAAAAATTATTGGCTTAGCAAGTGATGGATTGTCTTAATGATGTGTCACCAATAGGAAAGAAGTAAGTACTTAATTGATAATCCAATTACCAACAACCACATCCTTTAGTTTGCAAAATTTAGTTTAGAAATTTTCTCTCTAGTATTACGCATTTTTAAAGGGTAATACTAGGGAGACTAAATTTGGAGACAAAGTTTTAGAAACTAAGTGACATGGAAGTCAATGATTGGTATAGAACTTAAACGTTGATAAACATGTTGATTCCTATTGGTGACACATCATTTAGTTTGCAAATTTAGTCTCCTTAGTATTATCCATTTTTAAATAGGGAACATGTTGGTCCTTTTGTTTTTTCTTAATATACGTACAGTGGAGTCTCTATGCTGGTAAGTACGTTTACATAAACAGACAGATGCATGAAGCATGGAAATGGGAGGGTCATTAGCCAACATATTTGTAGCGCAGCCTGGCTCCATTCAACCACTTACCATGCATGTAGAAAGTACTATGTGCTTGGAACCTAATAGTTTAGTTTTATTGATGATTAATAATTGTTATCGCATTCTAAAAAAAGTTTAGAATTTTCATTCATCATAAAAGTATTGTTTTGAAGTCTGAATAATATATAGGTTCTCTGCTTGCGTAATCTATGTCCATGAGCTACAATTTTAATAATACATGGTACATTTTCTTTGCCGAAAGACCATACAACAAATGCACAGTATTCTTCAAAACCATGTATATTCGTCCATATGCAAGTTCTCATTTAGCTCTTGAAATTGGAAGAGTTTCTATGAGCAGACGTCGTTGCATAAAAAAGAATGCCCTAGAAAGTGGTAAACCTGATCAAACATGCAGGTTTATAACCCACCAACCCTGGTAACGTGCATATTTTCATACGAGAGAGAGAGAGAGAGAGAGAGAGAGAGAGAGAGATATTTGAAATGTGAGATTCAGACTGGAGGACAAAGGTTATATTGTCACCTTTTCCATGTTGTATATGGGTAATAATATTATTTATCGGGCTTTTTGATGTTTATCTGAATATTTGGTTTATATCTGTTGTCAACATGTTCATGTCTGCTTCCAATTCGTCCACTGGTTAGAAGACCAATTGAGAGGACCTAAAACTCTTAGCTTGAACCAAAGAACAAGAAAAATTTTCATGTACTGAATACTATGTACGTTACAATTTTAAAACAAAGAAATCCTAGTGGCATATATATATATATATATATATATGTATGCATGTATATATATGTATGTATATTTGAAGAAGAGCATCCCAAAGTCTTAGAAGCTTCCAACAACTAAAGTACAGATTGGGGAGCGCAGGTTCTTGACCTTTACTACCAATGCTCCCATGCAACCAAGAGCTAACAGACAGTCTTCTGAAGATGGGATTCATTTTTTATGTAGAAGTTCGCTCTTTGACAAGAAGAAACTTATTGCAACGACATAGATTTCCTCATCCACTTACACTTGCTTTCATGCTCTTCTTATGATTAAAAAGTCCAGGCTCTGAAAATAAAATAAAAAAATCGATCTGGACTTGCAAGAGGTGCTAGTGTTTGACATTTTGAGTATGACTTTTGAGTGAAAATGGTGGTTATTATTTCCACGATTAGCCCAAAGGGATAGGGTTGAGTAAACAAGACAAGGGCAATGGACCAAGCTATGAGCCAAAGCTTGCAAAACACTCATCACCCTCATTGGAAATTTGGGATCTTAATTTATGTGGTGTCTCTAAAACAAGCCAAGTTTTAGCTAATTCAGAGTCATATGTGTTTAAATCTAGTTAATTCAGACTGAAAACAAGATGATTAATCTTTAGGGTTCAACAAGTCAAACCCTAGCTAATTCTGGCTGATTTCTGTCTAATCTTAGTGAATTCGAACCTGAAAAATAAATTAACAACTCTAAATTTTAATACGAAACAAGATGAACAATCTTTAATAAGTTAATTTGGACTAGAAACAAGATGAGCAATCTTTAGGGCTTAGTTGCAATCTTAAGTTTATTTGGAGTTTCTATAAACACAAGCCAAGTTTTGGATCATTCATACTGATTTGGATCTAATTCTGGTTAATTAACTGAAAACAAGATGAACAAGCTTTAGGGTTTAGTTGCAATCTTAACTATATGTGTATGGTATTTATAAAAACAAGCAACACCTTGGCTAATACTGACTTACGTCTGTCTAATTCCGTTAATTCGAACTTGAAAAAGGATGATCAATCTTTAAAGTTAATTCGTACCTCTGTTTAATTTTAATTAATTCATAAAACAGCTCAACCCTAAACAGTGTTGATCTTTTTAGGGCAAGGAGCAATTTGGCAAACGCATCCCATTCAAGATGTGGATTGTTGGGCACTGATTGGTAAATATGGACAGGCTTTTCAAAATTAATCACAGAAAAAAAGAATTGGACCCAAATATAGGCACAACAAGATGAAAAAAAACAAAGTTTATGAAAATTGCTTGGAATTTTTACCATATCGAGTAACTCAAATCAATCAGACTCATTTTGTATAGTTACAGTTGCCTGTGCAAGCACGGGCTTTTTAATTTTTATCCACCCGTGAAGAACAACCTTTTTTGTCTTAGTAGTTTGGCATCCTCTTGTCTTTGTCCAACTTCTCTATTCTTTTCTTCTTTTTTTACTTGTGAACAGACTGGTTATACAATTGTACGTAGTTTAATATTGGAGATTAGTGTGTTCTAATCTAATCTGATACACTTAATTAACTATCTCCATTGACCACCAATTTTCGTGCATCGTGCACGAATTGTTTATTATTCATTTTTGTTGAAGAATACAAGAATTCTACATGATTTATTTTGTGTGGTTTTACTTCAAGTTACTCAGCGACTTTAGTATAAATCCCAAACATTATTGGTGTGGTTTTAGTTATGGACCGTTAATGTGTCTCTCTAAAATACTGACATTGTTATTATGTCATGTCGTTATGAATTTATCCACCACCCTTCATTCCTAATTATAAGCAACTTCTAATTGTAGGTTTTTTCACGTTGATATCCAGTGACACGATTAAAACACAATCTCGATAGTCTAAATAACAATTTTTTTAAACTCTTTTGGTGGCCGGAAAGATTCATAGAGGTACTTCAGTCTACCCTTAGCCACCATTGTGTAATTCACCAACGCCAAGAATCGAACCTAGAACGAGCTTTGTGAAATAAGCTTGAATTTTTTTTATACAACGATATATAACATATATGATATTTTAATTGATAGTAAGAATAAAAATCGAAGGCTTTGAAGGCAACACTCACTCCATCTCTCTCATTTCCCTCACCCTATTCACATTTGTTGTATCTATCAAGAGTCTTGCCTTTTGTCTCCGGCAGAAAGAAGTAAAAGAACACCGTTCCAACCACCATTATTCCCGCCAGCACGAAAAACATTCCACCAAATTTTATATTGTTAGAGATGGTTAGAAATGTCATCGACACCACCCGCTCACTAAGCAGTTCACCGATATGGCTAGACTAGAACCTTGGGCTTGTAACCTCATCGGATAGATTTCCGATGAGTATTACCCATGTTATGGGCCCGAGGCCAATTGAAAAGAATGCAACATCGGCGCAAACAACCACGATGCCCAAATCCCATATCCCATGTGGGCTTACTACTCGAATGCTCGAGAAATTTTGAATATGTATAATTGTCTTTGAGTCAAAGTGACAAATCTTTGAGTCATATCTATATCGTTCAATTTTCTTTGGGTTGATCTCATTTCATTCGGTTTCCTATTAAAGATATGATAAAAAGAAAAGGAGAAAAACAAACAAAAAGCTCTTTTTTAGGAAATAAGGAATATAATTAAACTTCTTTCATAAAGACTTCTTATTTCTTTTACCCCCTTTTTTTTTTTTTTTTTTGGAAAAATGATATCAGTTTCATTGGAATAGCAAGAAAGAGTGCATTCTTAAAGAAGAACGTCTTCTATTAAGTTCAAGGGTTCATTTTCTTTTTTATAAAGAAATTTTGAGAGCGTTTTACTTATTTGTTATTATTTAAAGAAATAAGATTACTAATAGGATCTTCAAAAAAAAGTTACTTATAGGAAGAAGCACACATAATATGCTTTTCTGCAAAGTTACTTTACGTGATATTTTTTGGACAAAGAAACACTTTATGTGATTATGTTCTCATTTAAAGCACTTAAAATTTTTGTCAAAAATTTTAAAGTAATTTTGACTATCTCTTAATCACCTTCTAAACTGTTTCTAAAGTAGCGAAGAACCGATGATGAGATTTGTTGTGCAAGTATCTACCCCTTAGTGTATATAATACTGTTAACTGCTTAGTAATTTTGGTATTTGAATTTGAGAAAGTAGAATCCAAATAACACAACTAAATGCTGAATATAAAATAGTTCAAGAAAATAAGAGTCGGTATCCAAATAACACATCATTTTTGCAACCCATTTGACATTAGATGCCTTGAGAACTAATTGCCCATTGGAAAGGTTGAATATGCAATTTATACATCTTTTTTTTTATATTACAGTGAGAAAAAAAAATCAAGCGGTTAATCTAATTTAATCCTGACTCTTTTTCCGACCTACTTTCACTGCTTGGGCTAATCCCTGCGGTCAATGTGAACAGTTTTTTCAGCTAAGAAAGAAGCATTTGATGCTCGTCCCCCTCGTCCTCAAATAGAGCCCCAATTTCTTCTAAGCTCTTCCCTTTGGTTTCTGGCAAATTGAAGTAAAAGAAAATAGTGCCAACCAACATTACTCCTGCAAGCGCAAAAAACATCCCTCCAAATGTAATCTCCCTAGAAATGCTCAGAAATGTCATGGCCACCAACCCACTCACCAATCTGTTCACTCCGATGGCCAAGCTCGAGCCTTGGGCCCTCAACCTCATGGGAAATATTTCCGACGAATATACCCATGTGATGGGCCCAAGACCGATCGAGAAGAAAGAAGCCGCAGAACAAACAGCCACCACACAAAGCGCAATTGCCCATTCAGGCTTCTCACTTGAGTACTCAAGAAACTTGGACCCAAATCCCAAAGCCGCCAATGAGATCGCCATGCCGAAAGAGCCTAACAGCAAAAGGGGTCGTCGTCCATACCGGTCCAGGAAGAGTGCCGAAACCAAAACAAAGAAAGTCTTGGCAATGCCCATGAGGATTGTGACTCCCACAAGATGCCTCTTGTTGTGAATTCCGGCCTCTCGGAAGACCTCTGGGCTATAGTACACGACCGCGTCATTGCCTGAGGCTTGCATGAAGAAGTTGACTCCGATGGCAGCGATTAGAATGCGGCGGATCGGCTTCGTGGGCCTCACTAGTAACTCTCTCCACACCCCTTGTCCATGCCAGTTGTTTGAATAGGAACTAGCATGCAACAACGAGGCAGCTTTTGCTATCTCTTTGAGCCTCAATTCAGCTTCCTCTTTGGTTTCAGATGTTCTTATCAAAACCTGCTTCGCTTCGTCAAGCCGGCCTTTCATGACCAACCATCTATGCAGAGTAAAATATCGTTGTATCAAAAAATAAAAGTATTGATACCAGTGGAACTATCAAGGTTTAAAAATACGAAACATATTGTACTCAAAAAAAAAAAAAAAACAAAAAAAAAACGAAACATATTGACTAAGAAAATACCTAGGGGACTCGGGCATTGCTAGCACACCCAATGCAACAGCAATAGCAGGCAAAGCTGCAAGTCCAAGCATAAGTCTCCAATTCATGTTTTGTGGGATGCCTGATAAAGCATAGTTGGAGATGTACCCGAGCAGTATTCCGCCGTTGATGAACACCTCCGGGAGAGAGGTGAGAAACCCTCGGGTGAGGGCTTGCGAGAGCTCGGCTACGTAAACTGGGGCAATCATGAGGGAATAGCCTACTCCGATTCCGGCCACAAGTCTACCGGCTAAGAGAAATGGGAAGGATGGTGCTAGTCCCATTAGAAGTGCACCTATTAAAAATGTTAACGCAGCCAGGACTATAGTGTAACGCCTGCCGATAATATCCGACGTCTTGCCGGAGGCAAGTGATCCGATCAATGAACATACATTTAGAGAGCCAACCAAGATTTCTACTTGCGTTGATGAAAGATTGAAGTCCTCTCTGATGAAAAGAGAAGCTCCACTCATCACCCCAATATCTACAAACAGAAAAGTCCTTAGCAGACAACAAAAACCCTAAATATAATCATCCTTTAGTTATTAATTTTGTGTACCATAATTCAAAGCGCATTTTTTTGTTTTCATTCTTACAAATCACAATTTGACATGTACAAAAATAACGCATAAAAAATATGAAAAAAAAAAACTTCTACAAATGTGTTAAACCTGTGATTGTTTGATAATCATTTCCATGATTACGTCGAAAAAAATAATGCGGTATTTTCAATTCAAAGGCAATTTTTAAGGAATTGAGGGTAACTAGTTACCATAGCCCAATAGAACAGAGTTTGTGGAAGCCAATATAGCACCGGCAAGAGCATATTTGTTTAGACCGGGCTGCGTATGAACTTCCGGTGCTTTAGACTTTTCGGGTTGACATCGATGATCTGCCGGCGATGAAGATTCTGAATCATCAGCAAGCAGAGGATGGAGGTGGTCCTTCTTGCTTGGCTCCATAGCAGGAGCAAATGCCAATCCAACTTGGAAGAAGATATGCACGTTTGAATAAGGGGATGTGTATGAAATTTTTTATATACGGTAATTCGGGTAAAAGACATCATTTTCTTTTTTGTTTTTTATGTCAGAAAAAAATTACAAAGAAGATGCTCGACGGATTCTGATATTCCAAACAACATAACAAATCCCCACAGCCACATATAGGCAAACTTAGAGAATTAGACACAAAGTCGAGTTAAATATGTCGTAAATCGGCTAACGAATTTGCTATCATGTTTACTATGTTTACTCTAACCTAATAGTAAAATGGTAACAATAGAAAAGGAATGGTAATAAGTGCTTTTGAAAAAAAGGTACTTTTGTGAAAGTGGGACTGGACACGCTGTCTCCACACGCCTGTACCGTATGCTGCCAAAATGGCAGGTCTGAAACGAATAGACTCTGCTTCCTCGAGTTGGACCAAGCCAGCGCAGCCACACAGCAAATACAGCATGCATTTTGTTTCATATCTCACAGATAATGTAACAAATTTAAGATTAAGGATATGTGTTTTGTTTCATATTTTTTATAGATAATGTAACAAATTTAACATTAAGGATGTGTTTTGTTTCATATTTTATAGATAATATAACAAATTTAAAAAAATTGCCAAGAAGATTTTCTGGATCATTATTGTGAATCCCAATTTTGGCATTAGGCAGGTCATCCGGATGACAAAATAATGTCCTGTATTTTAATATTTTTATTTGATATTACACGATTGTTTTAAGATATTGTTATTTGACGTTGTCATTTCATACAAGTCATTATCTTTCTATGGCTCCAACTTCATTATGTATGAAAGTTAAACAAGTGTGTGACCGTAGGGCCTACAGCACCTGTAATTTGGTTATGATATTGCATTAGAATATAATCTTCTAATCTATAATCAAGTAACATTAAGTAGAATGATGTGGTAAGCTCTTACGATAGACTTCCATCATTCAATGGTGAATACTAGTTTTATCAAAGACCAAAATTTTCTGCACTTCCTTTTATCCGCTTATCTTCGTTTTAGCCGTTGAATTGAAGGAGTGAAAATAAAATGAAAGAGAAAATCATAGTGTGAAAAGCGCTATTTTTAAACATATTCTCATGTAGGTTTTGGAAGAAAGTGTGATAAGAAATCAACATGCACTGGAATTCGATCGAGAGTGACTAGTAAATAAAGATAAAATATGTGTGAACACAAATAGCAGAGGAATATTCCTCCATATTTCAAATCAAACAGTGAATCCACATGTGCTTGGAGCATTTGGACCATGTGCTATGACATCCACTGATCATCATCATTTGCTTGGAATTTTTTCGAAAATGCTGGGTGTATGATGTCTACCTTTTTTAATGGGATGTGATATCCACACATCCTATTTTACTTCTCACACACCATTTGAATTCTCGGCTGTCAGATCGAATGAATTGAAGAAGATCAACGGACAGAAATTATCAAGGATGTGTGAGAAGTAAAATAGAGTGTGTGGATAGCACACCCCTTCTTAATGATGTCAATATTTGTAGTGACATACATCTCCATTCTGAAAAGTTGATATATTTTTACTTTTAGCATGTTATCAGCACCATGTCAACCAGGAGCAGATCTATTAAGGAACCAATATGGTCCTAGGATCATCCAAAAGTCCGAATAGTTGGCTGTGAAGACCACTGAGGACCACCTAAATCTGGGCATTTGATGGTAGTGGCCACGGCGGAAGAAAACCACAAAGGCCAGCCTGAGACCATCTCCAATGGTTGGGCTAAAAGCCAAATTTTTTAGCCCGGAAAATTTAGCTTTTAGCCCAGAAACAACTTTTCTGCTCCAACCGTTCTGGCCTAAAATTTTAGCCCGGGATTATTAAAGAATGAACTTATGCAATTTTTTTGTTAAATTAATTTTTTTTTTAAAATAAATATGTAGACTATCGTAAATTAATTTTATGAACATTTTAATCTAAAAAAATTTAAATTCCGATAAATATTGAAAAATCACTAAATTTCCCACAAAGCAAGCCGTCAACTTTTACCAATCTTTCAACCCTGGGCTAACTTTCAATTCACCAACATTTCAACACCAAATTTTCAATTCACCAACCGTTGAACACCACACTTTCAACTTTCACCAACTATATAAACACCAAACTTTCAACTTTCACCAACTATATAAACACCAAACTTTCAACCAACCATTCACCACCAAACTTTCAGAAATCATCCTCTATATAAACATATGTCCAATATTTGTTGATCACACAACCTTTCAACCTTCAATCATCCTCTATATTCACCCATATTTCAACTTTCAAAGAGTTTTTGTTTCCTCAAAGTGGGGAATAATAAGACATAAAGTGGGGAATAATAAGACATAAATTATTGGATAATTAATAAACTTAATTAATAAATTATTGGATAATTATTGGATAATTAACAAACCACAATTAATAAACTTAATTAATAAAGTACATAATTAATAAACTTAATTAATAAAGCACATGATTAATAAACTTAATTAATAAAGCACATAATTAATAAAGCACATAATTCATACACTACATAAACTTAACAATCATATCCACTATCTTCACTTGGTGATGGACTTCGTTGAAATGTTGGGATATAGGGTTGAGAAGATTCATCATCTTGAAACATACTCCTTGAGGCAGACTTTCGCATAATTTCCTTTTGCTTACCACGTAAGAACTTTTTCCTCTCTGGAGTGTATTGGCTGAGGTCCTTCATCATGAATTCAATTTCAAACCTATTTTCCTCCTTATCCGAGATTTCCTTCATTTGCAAACGCATTCGAGCCGCTTCTTCTTGGCGAGCGCTATGAGTTTCATTCAATTTTGCCATTCCGGTATCAAAGTGTCCACTCATCAGATCTTGGGACTTCCCTTTTCTCTTTGCTTCCTTTTGCTTATCTCTTCCTGGGGGCCTTGCAAAAGAAGGAGATGGGGTCATTTCATCGACATCTTCAGCAACACCTTCATCTCCGGCATTTGTCTGTGCAGCTTCACGTTGAAATAATCTTCCCCATTGTTGGTCCGCATCGGTTCCCCACCTTGGACAATCCTTGAGGATGTCCCAAGCATGTTGCAACTTAAAAACTTGATTTTTTGGTGTTACTCTTGTCTTGTAAATTTCCATTGCTTTGTCACCCTATGCAAAAAATACATAAAAATAATTAGTTCCAACATAATATTATGTACATGACAAATAAAATATCAAGAACAAAACTCACAATTTCTATGGCGCTCCTCCCACTAGCCATGCCAACCACGGCTCTCTCCAAGCTTCCCTTCCATAAAGTGCATGCTTTGTTGATAGTCTTCCACCGATCATAAACACCACCACCATCCCGCTTGCTACCATTGCAGTTTTCTTGAAACTTTGCAATGATTTTATCCCACAAAACCTTCTTATTTTAATTAGTGCCAACTGCACCATCTTCGCTAACAGAAACTCATGCCAAGCATAGAGCAACATCTTCCTCACAAGTCCAATTACGACCTCTAATATGCTCTCTTGCCATGTTGAACAATTTGGAAATGGAAAGAAATGGTAGAAAGATAAATTGGAAGAATTGTAAGAGAAATTTGAGTTTTGTGTGGATGTTTGAACAAATACATAGGTATTTATAGAGTTTTTGGGTGAATTTTGAGTTAAATAATTTTTTTTAATTATTTTAACCGTTAGATTTAAATTTGGGCTGTTAGATCTTTTTTTTTTACCGTTAGATTTGATTATATTTGATCTCAGCCATTGGATTCAATGTATTTTAAAATAACATATTTTAAAAAATCAAATTTGAATTTGGACCGTTGGTCAACGGTCCTTGAAACACATCCGTTGGATTGCAAAAATAGCCGTTGGACTTCAGCTAGGTGGCCGACAACCCGCTGACAGCGGGGCCCACCCTGTCGGGCACGGACTGCAAGCGCTCCGCGTGGGGCGCGTACGCGAGTGAGCGGGCCGAGACTGGCCTTTGGGCCAGCGAGTCCAGTCGCGCGGGGGGGGAAATCTGGGGGGAATTTGGCCCAATTTTAACATTTGGCATTTAGCCCAATGTTTTAGCATGGGTTGGAGATGGTTTGGGGGGGGAATTTGGGGGGAAATTTGGCATTTAGCTCATTGTTGGAGATGGTCTGAGGAGGAAGAAGAAGAAAAACAGCTTGTTTTCAACTTTTTACGCTCGACAATACAGCGTTTCATTCCGTCATTTAATGAGTATTTGCTTTATGGCCGTTTGTTTTTGGGCCAAGGCGTTTTCTAGCTTTTAGAAAATTAAGCCACATCACTTTATTTTACGTCTTTGCTTTTTTTTTTTTTTTTTTTTGGGTTGAAATTAATCAAATTATATCCTTTTGTTCTCTACCGCTTCCTCATTCTTCCTTTCTTTTTTTTTTATCTAATTTTTAATTGCTATCAATTTCATCTTGTTTGTGTGTATGTTATTCTCTTTGTTTTATTCATTTTTTATTATTTTCATTTGTTTGCATCGTTTTCGAATTATAGAAGACAATTTGTATGCTTATTTTTCAAATAAAAGAAGAAAGCAAGTTTGAATCCGGGACGCCGTGGTTGAATAGGAAAGCTCTAACCATCAAGATAATGCATCACTTGCATTGTTTGCTTCATTTTAAACCAGTCATAAAAACTGAAAATAAAATCATTTAGGTATAAAATGCTGAAACTGAAACCTTATGGTTCATTTTGGAAATAATCCCAAGTTGTAGTATGTAGCGTGTAAATGAAAAGTTAGTAGTCCATCATTTAATTTTTCAAGATTTTTTTGTCTAATTTTTTTTAGAGCTTTTAAATTAGGACCACCCGATGTTAAAATCCTAGATCTGCCACTAATGTCAACAATCCATTCTTGATAAAAATTTAATAATATAGAATACTAGTCACTCAGTCAATAAAAATAAAAATTAAAAAATTAAAAAAAAAAAAAGGAAGAATTAAATCGTCACACGATCCAGCTTCATTGTTTTATTTTATTAGACAAGTGATAGCCAACAAAAAGGAACAGAACACAAATCTTCAACTTCAAGTACAGGAGTAAATGATGTTAATTACTTGAAATACAAGTCGTTTCAATCTGTTAAAATATACATATATATATATATATATATATAATAACCCTTTCATTTGAACAAAATTGACAATTAAAACCAAGCCAAACTGAAATGAAAAAATTTACAGTGCCCTGCCTGATTGCCACCGTTGATAGTTAACGGGCTCCACCTGGTCCACTGTCATGCTAAAACCGCGCCATTCCATCAAGTAATTTAGTATCACGGTGAGGGCATTTTCGTAAACAAAAATTCAAAGCATAAGAAACCGAACTTCACCGCCAAGCTATGAACTGTGAAGCACAAAACTCCATAGCTCAGCCTCCCACTGCGATAAGCTTCAAAATTCTCCAAATTACCAAAAATGGTGAGTTTATCTGTTACTAATTTGATATTACGTATAAATATTATTTTGTTATCCATAAATATTGAAACTTTTCGATGTACTTTGTTTGATTTTCCTCTGTTTTTCTGTGGAACAAAACAGAGCAAAGGCAAGGCGAGCTTCGGGAAGAGGAGGAACAAGACCCACACGCTGTGCGTGCGGTGCGGGCGGCGGACCTTTCACCTCCAGAAGAGCCGCTGCGCCTCCTGCGGCTTCCCTTCCAGCCGGATCCGAAAATGTCGTCTTCCTTCTTTGTCTCCACTAATCAGCTACAAGTTTCAATCCATTTCAAAGTTGAAGGATTAATTTCTTTATATTTTGGTTTTGATTTTTGCTAGTTGTTGTGTGAAAAAACAAAAAAAAAAAAGATAATTGGAGCGAGAAGGCGATTCGGAGGAAGACTACAGGGACTGGTGGGATGAAGTACATTCGCCATTTTGCCGTTGGATTCAAGTTTAACTTCAGAGAAGGTATGAAACCAAACACTTTTCAAAGCCCATTACAATATTTACCCTGAAAACAAAACGTACTGACCTGCTATAATGTCATGTGAGTCCTTTAATAAACGGAGGTGGATTATCTACCCTTCCATTTCCATATTCTTTCCATACCCTCTTCTGTTTGTATGGTCACGATTAAGACACGTCAACATTTTATATTCCTATTACTTTTTGTTTTATTATTTTTATAAAAAATTAATATAAATGTTGACGTGGCTTAACCGTGATCATACATCACAGGAGGGCATGGGGAGAGTATGAAAATGGGAGGGCAGACAATCCATCTCCTTAATAAAAACGGACATCCTACAACGAGAATTTTTAATTTTATATGATTGTGGTCGTGATTTTACAGTTTAATAATTTTTTCATGGTGTGTGAATCGCATGTGGGGTTACATCAAGACTCATCTTTAAGTCCTTACCTTTTTGCATTGGTAATGGGTGAGTTAACGGGGCATATTTAAGATGATATTCCTTGGTGTATGCTTTTCGCAGACGATATAGTGTTGATAGATGAAACTCAAGAAGGGGTAAATGCGAAGCTTAAACTTTGGAGAGAAGTGTTGGAATTTAAAGGTCTTCGCCTAAGTCGGTCAAATATAGAATATATGGAGTGCAAGTTCAGTGTAAATGGAGGTCCAAATGAGTTAGAGGTGAGAATAGGAGACCAAGAAGTATCAAAGAGCGATTGCTTTCGCTACCTAGGATCTATCTTGCAAAAGAACGGAGAATTTGATGGAGACCTCAACCAGATGAAGTGGAAGAGTGTATCCGGCATGTTGTGTGACTATCGTATGCCACTGAAACTTAAGGGAAAATTTTATAGGATGACAATAAGGTCGGCGATGATGTACGGCCCAACAATCGGCACGGAATGTTGGGCGGTGAAGCATTAACATGTACATAAAATGGGTGTAGCGGAGATGAGGATGCTTCGTTGGATGTGTGGGCACATGAGAAATGATAAGATTAGGAACGAGGATATCTAGGTAAAGTAGGAGTAGCCAAAATTGAAGGAAAGATGAGAGAAAATCGATTACGACGGTTTGGTCATGTGCAACGAAGGCCTACTGACACTCCAGTTAGAAAATGCAACTACAGGACAAAGGTCCAGGGTCGAAGGGGTAAATGAAGACCTAGGAAGACTTTGGAAGAGACTCTAAGAAAAGACTTAGTACTTGGATCTAACAGAAGACATGACACAGAACCAAACGCAATGACGTTCTAGGATTCATATAGCCGACCTCACTTAGTGGGAAAAGGCTTTGTTGTTGTTTTTTGTGAATCGCAGGTACTGAGGCTGCTCCAATAAAGAAGAGAGCCTCCGTGTCGTCTTCGTCGTTTGTAGATCATGAGCTTCCATCTGAGTTTTGGCTATGAATGATAAGTTAGATCTTTGTGTTTACTTTCAGCAATAGTTCTGGTTTGAAAGTTTTCGTAATCCACTAAGAACAATGGGTATGGTTGGTTAGAATGGTTTTTTGTGCGCTTGAAACTGTGAACCTGAAACCGCGACCGAAACCAAAAGAATCACAGCAAATGATGTACAACTGTTCTTAATTTCCATTAAAATTGGTTGGAGTTGGCCAGTCTGAGGTTTGCTCTTTACATACAGTAATGGCCTGGCCAAACAGTACAGTATATCAATCAGAGATTTTTACTGTATTTACATATAAATTATAAAGAATCAGGGCAATGGGATTCGGAGACTATTTCTACAAGTTCATCCCTGCACCGTCAATATATTCAGTAACTTGTGAAGCAAGTTGGTACGTCCAGTTCACAGCGGTGCCAAAAAAGAGCTCCCAAAACCATAGATCCAGTGCGAGTACCGTGGAAAATATGAGCAATGCCAAAGTCTGGTAGCGGTTCAAAGGCCAACCTGATAGTTCCGCCATCTTCTTCAGAAATGGAAGGGAACTGCTCTCCAGATCCTGCTTCCTTATGGACCACGCGGAAATCCATTGTGCCTCAGTAGGGATGAGCTCCAACTCTTGCAATCGTCTCCCCAGGTCTGGCATGTGACCCCCTCCGTATAGTATTGCAATCTTGTTGTTCCCGCTGTCGATTGCTTTTTGGAGAGCATCTATGGCAGCTCTGTTTCTCTCACCAATAATCACAGAGCTCTCTTCTACATCGGCTGTAGCCTGCGTGAATCTTAACCAAGTAATACATGCGGGTTAGTTTTGAGTTTCCTGCACGCTAACAACTTTCCTATTCAAAATTTAGCACCAATTCACAGTACCCTTTGAGATTAAAAACCCAATTGACAATTGGTTTGATCAGTTATGAAAATCTGTACATACATACGAAGTGACGGAAAGCGAAACTCATGGAAAATACTTACTCAGATGTTAGTCTCTTGGCCAAGAAGACCTTCATCGCAGCACCAAAATCAAGCCTAGACAAGGCTTCTAGTTCTGGAAATTCCGACTCCTGACTGCCCGTGTCTGCACAGACACCTCCGATAATGAGAAGGCCAACAAGTGGCATCGGAAGCACACGTGCGGCCCACAAAAGCTTAGATCTCCAGGGACCAAGGTCTTCTGGAATTGAAACAGTTTGAATCATGGCTTTCGTGGATCTAACAGTCATCTCTCTCGCAAAAGTGAAGAAGCTTTCACCCTTTTCTTCCTGAAAGAAATGAACATGGCATTAGATGCACCAATGATCCTCAAGCATTTTACAGCCTCCAAAAAGGAGAGAGAAGATACATACCTGAAGCAATTTGAAAGTCTCGAAGTCGAGATCTGCATGGTACCAATTCTCAGACTCGTAATCAAGACAGTCTAATTGGAAATCAAGCGTCAGAACTCGAGCCATCTGTCGCTGAATGCATCCCAGGATGTTAAATCCTCTTGAGCGGGAGCCCTTGGCTTTTAGCCTTTTTGTGGCAGCAAGGAATCTTCTGTTCTCTAAACTCTCCCGGCTAGTCACCATCTCATACAGGACACAATCATAGGACTCAAGTTCCTTTTGGAGGGTCTCAAAGTACCTGGAAATTAAATAAAATTTGGTTGAGACAGTTTCCTAGCACCATTTCTGAAAGTCTCTTGCACTCTTGTGATGCATTCATTAGCACTCTAATATCCAAAGTACAATACTTTTTCCTGAAAGCGTTACGTATAAAACTTTTATGAAAGCTACCCTTCCCAAATTCATCTCTCAAACAACTAGCATTGCATTTATTTAGCTCAAATCGCGCACGATGTTTGAGCAACAACTTTTCCACTTGATCGATATTTTAGAATTAATAACGCTGTAGCTTCCGAGTTCATATATTTCACTAACAATCAAACAATTCTGCTAACTGCAAAACTACTAAAAACGAAGAAGCAATAAAAATCACAACGATTGTTCGAAGATACATACTCTTTATCCGCGATGTGAATTGTCGAAACCAAATCAACCTACAACACCAAAGAAGAACAAATTCAAAAGTGACAAACCAAGCCCACTTACAAAACAAAAGAAACCGACTCAAAGAATCCAACTTTACACACAATACCTGAAGAAACGGCCTCAAAAGCGACCAAGGGAACCGCTTTTTGTAGCTGACAACCGCCGTCTGCAGCTCCCCGGTGCCGCCATTGTCACCCCTTTTGAACCTCATGAAATCCGCAATCGAATTGGTCTGCAAAAATTGCTCGGCGGAGCCGTCCTCAATTGGGCTGACAGAGGAGGAGCCGAAGACCTTGAAAGGAAGGAGCCTTGGGGATTTGGGGAATCTGAGGGTACGTTTGGAGGATTCGAAAGGCCTGGCCTTGAAGGTGGTGGAGGTGGAGGAAGCATCGGAGTGAGTGGCGGAGTTGGAGGGAAACGAGGAGGAGGAGGAGAGAATTGAGAGAGAAGCTGAGACCATGCTTTCTCTCTCTAGAGAGAGAGAATTGGGGGGTGTTTGGATAAACAAAACACCGAGGAAATGGTGTATGTCGATGGAGTGAATCTACGGGCCAAAGCAAAAGGGAGGTGGTTGAACCTCGTGGGATTTTTTTTGGAAAATATGTAGAGAAAAAAAAAAAAAAAACCAAAATTTGGACCCACAAAAAATTCCAATCACCATTTTAAGTTTAAGATAATTATAATTAAAAAATTAATATGAAAGTATTGATATATCCATAAATGGTAGTAATACTCATTACCCTATTTATCATCTTGAATGAGTTTAAATTTTAAGATTTGTGTTAATCCTCTACACATATCTCAAAATTTAAATTCATCTAACGATGATAAATAGAATGGTGATCATTATCATCACGCGTGATGAAACTTATCTAACGAAAATAAATATGATGCTGAGCATTATCATCACTTAAGGGTGGCGAGCAAAAATATTCCTCTATAAAAGGAGCGAGTAAGTGAAAGATGTAGATTTCCTCATTAACTTTAAACAAGCAATTGAAATTTGAAAGTTTTTTAACAACGGATTTTCTACTATCACAGAGAAAATGTCAATTACACCAATACCTGCCAACAATGAATCAAATAATTTCTGAATATCCTGAAAACCACTATATCTCCAGCAGTAAACCGCAGCCGAACATCGTGACCACGCGTAGATATTGAACGAGAGCTGGAGAAACGAATATTTCACATCAATCTGAGGTACACCTGCAAAGCTTTCTCTGCATGCTTATGATTACATGATCGTTTTCTTTTGTTTTATTTCAAAATTTCCGCCACATCTGCCTCACTGTGACAAAACCCGAAGGCCTGCTTGTAAATCCTCTAGGGTGATTGTTCTAAGTTCGTCTGTATCTATACAATCAAAATCGAGCCTAAAATCCAAACTCTCTCTAGCATTCACTAACATCGTATCCACTAAACCTCCATTCATCTCCTTGCACTGCTTTTCTGTTGTCTCTCTTCGAATCAGATCTGCAACTGCTTCTATACTGCACGAAGAGTGTAACTGAAATCCATACAACAAGCTCTCCTCTGTCTGATTATGCATCTTGATATGGAGGATCCTTGCTAGGTCTTCTGAAGTGAAGTCACTAAAATTGAAAAATTTGGTCACACGTCGACAGAAACCTTCATTTGAAGCAATTACACGTTTCATTGGTTCGCTATATCCTGCAAATATGACTACGATTTTTCCACTATCCATGACAGACATGATCTCTTCCAATGCTTCCAAGCCATAGTCTTTATCGTCTGCCTTCTGCATGGGTATTAGTCGATAAGCTTCATCTACAAAAAGGATTCCTCCCTCTGCGTCTTTAATCTGTGCAGAATATTACAATTAGGGTGTCACAGAAGAGCACTCACGTCCAAGAGGTGTGAAATTAGAACATAAATAGTTCCAAAAAGATCATTGTCTTACCTTCCTCCTAGTTTTGGGTCCAGTGTGACCAACGAATTCCCCAACCAAATCGGTCCTCTGTACTTCTGTTACTTTATCAGTAGGTAGAATTCCTACCATATGGAGTAATCTTCCAAGAATTCGAGCTACCATGGTCTTACCTGTTGATAGCAATAACCATATCTATCATAATTATACTACAAAGATGTAACCCAACAAAGTATATTCCTCTTTTTTTTCTTTTTATGCTTATGAAAATGCTAGTGGTATATTACAATTTGTCTTTAAAGAAATAGGTTTCATGATCCAATCATCACTTACCAGTTCCAGGATTTCCAAGAAAAGCCATATGAGGCGGTCTCCTCACACCAACTTTCAGCCCAAGGGCCTTACGCCTCTCATCCAAAAGCATCCCCTTTGCCCATTTCCGTAGTTGTACCTTGAGCTCATGCAAACCAACAATATTTGATAACTCACTTTCAAGTTCATCCATCTTAGCTTTAGTTTCACTGCATGCTTCAATTGCTTTTTTTCTCCTCTGCTCTTCATAGTGCCACTGTAATAGTTCCCGCAACTTTTCATTTGCACGGCCCTTAGATAAGTGATGTATAGGAGTCATGCCCTCCTACAATTCAAAGGCGACAACATTAGCATATACTTAGATGTTATCCTTGAGTAAAATGAATGTTGCAAGTAATGAAATAAGCAATACATCGTCCTTAGCACTGCAATCAGCATTGTACTCTAGTAATGTTTTGACAGTTGAGAACTCTTCAGCTGTAAGTGAGTACCACACAGCAAGGTGTAGTGGTGTCATTCCATTCTGCATGGACAGAGGAAGAGACTTTTTAAACATGAGTAGCACTTTGACACAATGGTTAGAAATCCAAAACTCAACAGAAATTGACTTGGGTGAAACAAAACTTACATTTGCCTTGGCTTCGATAAAAGCACCATGGACAAGAAGCAACCGTGCAGCATCATTGCATCCATTCTTTGCTGCCATGTGCAATGGTGTTTCTCCGTACTGCAAAGCTCAACATGTTATTAACACCCAAAATCAAATAAGAAATCTATTATAAGACAACAAATTCAGTTTCAAAATTGAGTTTCGAAACGATTGAGGTGATACAAAATTCAGACATGAGACCTACCATGTTCTTGGCTTCCAACTCAACTTCACCCGGCCCTTGCCAATCAAGAAGGAATTTAACTATGTCGCCCCTGTTGTAACCAGCAGAAACATGAAGTGGAGTTTGTTGCATCTGCATTCAGGGAAACAAAGGATTCATTAGAGGATAAGATAACCTTACTTGATGTTCACATCCAATGGTAGTGATACTATCCTACATAATTATCACCAAATGATAAAAGAAATGCCCTGCCGTTTTACTAACCAAAACTTCAAAGAAAACCTCCTAATCTCACATTTCTTTATTCCTTTCTTGAACTACCCTTTCTGTAGTTATAAAAACTAAGGTTTATGAACTGACCAAAGAAAAGTATATGCCTACAAAAATATAAATACGGTATGGTATCGGATCTTCAATTTAGCAACACAGACCATTTAGAAATGAAAGTCAATTAACTTAACCCATCTACCAGTAATGACAACCCTGAAAAGAAACTGACTTATCCGTCATCGAACAGTTTAACACACTTAGATCCAGCTCAATGCCTCTCTTCAATCCACCCAAAACATCAAACGGTACATAATCCACAACTACATTCCATTTTACAGGCTCTACCACAATATATTTACCAAGAAAAAGATCAATACTTCCCTTCCTTTATGCACCGACATCCGCATACAATTATAAATACAAGAAAATATAGTACATTAACCATCAAAGAAGCCAAATCCTACATTAAAGTGGTAAAGAAACATGATCAAACGGGTTGAATTTGCACAACCCAATTGGCAAGTATTCCAAATTCCAAAACCCATCAAACAAAATGCACCCAGAATTTCAAAGACGTCAGCTTTCGACACGAAATCGAATTATTGAAAAACCCCATTTCGTGAATTCAAATTTACAAGAGAAGGATATCTTACAACGGCATTTTTTTCGTTGAGAAGAGATGGGGTTTCCCGAAGCAGCTTCTGGAAGCCAAGAAGGTCGCCGGACTGAGCGAAGCCGTGGATGGTGGTGGGCTTGGCGGATCTCGACCGTTGATCTGGATGCCTCTGCATCCTTCCTTCCCCCCTGTATACTTGTGGGTTCTTGCTAACTCTCTCTCTCTCCCCTTCTCAGACAACAGACAAAAGAAAGATGGTCGAAAATGAATTGAGAAAAAACCGAGGAGAGAGGTTTTAGAGGGAGATAGATTTTGGAGGCGTCAAACAAGGCATGCGCGTTTATTTTATTTTTTTGGACGATAGAAGTATGCGCGTTTATTTTTTTGGCTTTTTACACTTTTAGCACTTTTTCTTAAATCCTCAAAGGTAATCCCTAGAGCCCCATTTTTCATCTAGGTTTCTACAGGTTTTTCCTAAAAGGAATCATTTTTATAGGCTAAACCTTAATCTATGCTTTTGTAGTTTGGACGAAGTTCCCCTTTAAGTCAAATATTTTACAGAAAGAGAAAAATAGTTTTTATCTGTTGAATTAACGTCCTTTTAGTTTTTATAATTATGTTTGAACAATCGTTTTGAAAATTTTATTTTCACGATTTAACTTTTATTGCTCACTAATTACTCCAATCAAAGGACAAAAAGCTATTTCTTAAATTTTTTAAAAACAAAGATCATAGATCTAGAACATGCATTTGAAAAGATTCACTAACATTCTCGGGTTTAGGTATCATTGGAGAAGGTAGGAATTTTATCAAATATTTATGTGTATCAATTTAGACATGGTTTGGTATTGAGGTGATTCTGAAAAAAGCTGCTATAAAAAAAAGCTGGGAGCTGTTTTTGTGTTTGGTAAACACTCAGCTTCAGTTTTTTTTCACAGTTTTGGATGAAAAAAAGTCAAAAACAAGAAATTGCAAAACTCAGCTTTGAAAAACCTGTTTTTTTCACATCTGTTTTACATAAAAGTTTACCAAACACTCTAATACTGGTTTTTTTTTTTTTTTTTTCAAAAGCACTTTTACAAAAAAGTTTATCAAACACTCTGCTGCTTTATTTCACAGCTGCTTATTCTCACAGCACAGCAGAAACAGTTTTTTTTCAAAGCACAGCAATACCAAATCAGCCCTTAGCCTTGTGTAATTCATGTACTTGAGAGGTGAGTGCGTGGCGGACTTACATTAACATGTGGCTCATCCAGATTACTGCACTTCAATTTTTTGCAATATACAGTATAAACACAAGAAAAATTAATAATGAAGAGGGTAAAAAATTAGTGGTTGTGGTGTAATATCTTAATAAATATGGTGTTAGGTTTACACTCATGCATTCCGGATTTAAAATTCCTCATTTTTTAAATTATTCTAATAGTTTTGAATTCTCCTTATCCCGTTAATAACAACAATTTTTTTTCTAAAGGTAAGAAATTGGCCATCGGAAAAGCTTAGTGCTGGATCGAAAGAAGAAAGTTTAAATAAGAACGATTCATGGTTTGGCCCAATCCAACATAACTGCAAATGGTTGGGCCTAATCTGTCTTCAATATCAAACTTGGGCCCGAATCGATGATGTGTTAAACTTCCCTCGCTAATCCAACGGTCAGCAGTTGCCATTATACCACTCAATCAGAGCCGTGTTTCACAAGACCCACTCAATCAGAGCCGTGTTTCACAAGACTCGTCTTTGATCTTCCCATCTAGCCAACGCAAAAGCGACACGATGACACAGAAACACAACGACACGTGTCACCAATCACTCGGCAGATGAGGTTCCCCTAACTTGTGGTCATCACGCACCTCCTTGCCCGCACGCTGCCACTCTCCTCCCCCTAAATCTCCCGCGAATAATATCTTCCCCCGCAACAAGACAATTTCCGTCACCCAACATCCCAAATTTTAAATTTAAATTTTATTATTTAACGTAAGTTTTCCATCAGTCTTTTAAACAAATTAGATTAAATTTAATTTAATGATTTTTGGACCGAAAATTCGGTAGAGAGCTTTTTCGACCGAAAATTCGGAAGAGAGCTCAAGATATTGGAGCCACATTTTGAAGCACTTTCAGCCACTGTGTTGTTATCTGCAATGGCCATGGTAGCGAGGCTCCACGTATGCCCACAGAGCTTGGAATACTTCAATTTCAAGGACCACCGCGGAACCGGCCCGGAGTTGATAATCGGGTCGGGTTTTCGGCGGTCCGGGGGGCTGCTGCCCGCGGGGCGAAATGGGTTTTCCTTGAAACCGTGCAGGTCGTTCAGGGGGGAGGACAACGGAGGGGGTACGGAGGAGGGAGAGGAGGAAAGTGCGAGAAAGTGCAGGAATTTGAAGAAGGGAGGTGGGAGTGGGATTTTGAAATCTTTGAAATCTAGTGTTTTGGGGGGTTTTGGTGTGGGGCTTAGAGATGGGGAGGAGTACAGGAACGCGGTGGCCAAGTTGGAGGAGGTCTGTCAATCTGTGAGTAATGTTTTTGCTGGTCTTTGTTTTCGTTTAATTAACAGTGTTTTGAGTTAATTAATTATGATTTGTTTAGTTGGAGCATGTATTTGTTTATTTTTTGAGAAAATCCAAGCTTGTTTGGGATTTTAAACCTTGAAGTTTGAAACATTTTTTGGGTGGGAAAATCCAAGGAGGAAAATGATTCAGATTTTAAATTTTGAAGCTTTCATAAACTTGTTTTTTTTTTTTTTTTTTTGGTTGTTTGGTTGCTGAGAAAATCCAAGGAGGAAACTGAACTTTTTCGAAATGATTGTTCTGTTAGGGTTGTTATTCAAATTCTTATCAACAAATGAAAGGAGAAATGAAGTTAACCCCTCAAGATTTATCTTTCATCACTGAACTTTGGGGAAGCAAGACTGTACTACGAAGTTTAAGCCTCAAGATTTTGTCTTTCTTCTTTTTTTTTTTTTTTTTTTTTTTTTTCAGTGAGATTTATGAAAGACATCTTTCAAATAATGATAGATCGTTTCAAGGTTGTCTTGTTTATCATGATTCTGACATGCTTGTAAGTGTCTTTAAAAATAGGCTGCCGTTCAAATCGGAAGATATATTGTGACCATGATGAGCACAGGAGTCATACTAGCAATTGGGTTTCAGTTGTCAGGTTAGAAGCATGTTACTATTTAGTTTCATATTATCCGTCCGAAATGTAATGTTCCATATGTAGACCTCTAATTTATTGGATTTTTTTGAAGGTGGAGACAGTGATTTGAATGAGCTAGTTTGTTATAGCTGGCTTGGTGGAATTATTATCGGAACTATGGTTGGATCTAACATGGTTTTAGAGGATCACTGTCGAGCTGGTCCACGAAATGTTGTCATCAGTGGAAGGTAGATACTCTCTCTCGCTTGCTCTTCTTCTTAATAAATTTTGTAAGGAGTTGTGGGACTGGTGGAGGAGGCTTTTTAATTCTGTAGTATCACGAAGATTGATCTAGTATAATATTTTCATATATAATGGCTTCAAGAGAGCATAAAAGTATGATTTACATGTATTTTGCGTCTTTTGATTGGCTGGTACAGCACAAGGGGACTTGGAAAAGCACTTGCTCGTGAATTTCTTCTTTCTGGAGATCGTGTGGTTGTTGCTTCTCGAAGGTGATACTTAGATTTTGAATTTATGATATGTGTGTGTGTATAAATAGTACTACTGCTACTGATTACTGAATTATGTCAAGGCAGCCCCGAGTCTGTACAAGCAACTGTCAGAGAGCTTGAGGAAAACCTGAAGGAAGGTATAAACAGTGCAGGCGGGTTATCCAAGAACCTGAAACATGCAAAAGTAGTTGGCATAGCATGTGATGTTTGTGAAGCCGGCGATGTGCAGAAACTGGCAAATTTTGCTGTTAGTGAACTCGGTCATATTGACATTTGGGTAATCTTTTGAAACCATCGATTAGATGCTTATCACTTTGTAACTATCTAATTTGTAACCTCTTTCACAGATAAACAATGCTGGGGCTAATAAAGGATTTAGACCCTTGCTTCAGTTTACAGACGAAGACATTAAGCAGGTATTTGCAAAAACAATAGCTCTATGTTGTGGTTCTTATGTGAAGAGAGTGCAATAGACTGCACACACACGCTCTCTCTCTCTCTCTCTCTCTTCCTAACTCCAGGCACACCCTAGCACCCATGTGCACGAGTCTGTATTAAAAACATGATCACATTCATGTGACTAGAAATTTGTTCTTCAGGATTTTGACAATGCATAATCATTTCAAAATGGTTCACTATCTAGCTTAAACCTTCTAATTTTATGTCAGATTGTCTCGACAAACCTGGTTGGGTCTATACTTTGCACTCGAGAAGCGATGCGTATAATGATGAATCAGGCTAAAGGTGGGCATATATTTAATATGGATGGAGCAGGCTCGGGGGGATCAAGTACCCCTTTGACAGCTGTGTGAGTACCTTGTCTTGTTGATAGATAGTAATCTTTTCTTTTGTGGGAAGAGGTTGAACTGTCACCTATTTTTTCGCAATTGTGATTTCTGATCCGTGACAATTATATGTTGATACTTATGCTATTTTACCTCTTCAACCTTAGCTATGGATCAACGAAGTGTGGTCTTAGACAGCTTCAATCATCACTTTTAAAGGAGTGCAAGCGGTCGAAAGTAGGAGTGCACACCGCATCTCCAGGCATGGTTCTTACAGATCTGCTTCTGAGGTACACTTGATGAATTTTTATTTTCAGGATGCATGTCTTGTTTCATTTATATGGATTTTCTAGGTTTATTGTTAAACGAGATGGTTCACCTCATGAGCTGAATATATAAAGTTCCGAATCTTTTTTGAAAATGGTTTTGTTCGTCTAGGATCTGAGAAATTATCTATTGCTTGTTTGCAGTGGCTCCTCTTTGAAGAATAAACAAATGTTTAACTTCATATGTGAGCTTCCTGAAACAGTAGCTAGAACTTTAGTTCCACGGATGCGAGTTGTGAAGGGAACAGGAAAGGCCATCAATTACTTGACACCTCCGAGGATCTTACTTGCTTTAGTAACTGCATGGCTGCGACGTGGTCGCTGGTTTGATGAACAGGTGATTATTTGACTTTTGTTGCGTAAGATATGCGATGTTACTGCACTTGTATGCATTGTGACAAATCGAGTTCTTCAGATACTTAAGTAGTTAAATTAGTGATGCTTTAGGTTCGTATAATCAAGGACTCATGGTCATGCCAACAGTGCAGTGCCATGATTGTTTGATATCCGTAGTTGCAAACAAGCGAAAACTGATTCTGGTATAACTTGCAGGGCAAGGCATTGTACGCAGCAGAAGCAGACCGGCTTCGGAACTGGGCAGAAAACCGCACCCGTTTTTACTTCACTGATGCAATGGAGATGTACACAGAGAACACTTGGGTGTCTGTCTTCTCACTCTCTGTTGTCTGTGCCTTCATCATCCTCTCTAGCACCAGCAGCAACTTGCCTGGTACTTGAGATTTTCACACAAACTCAAAACCGAAACCACTAGGTATTACCTCAGGCAGATACTATTTGTGTAGGACCAGACCAGACACATTGCTCAGAACCACGTATGCGACCGAAGATGTAGGGTACCATTTTTCCACCCTGCATCGATCGGACACTAATCGTTTTAAAGCATTCATGGTAGATCATCGTAAGGCGATTTGACTGCTACGCATCGTTTACAAATCCGAGCTTTTGTGGGGGGTTCTATATGCAAAATCATGTAAAAACTTGAGTAGTTCATAGTAATATTTGATACCAATTTGTTCATGCTCGGAGTAGCAATGCTACAAAGGCGTAAATCGAAAAGATGCACCATAAAACCAGCTCTGCCATTGTTTCTCTCTTCCTTCTTTTTGTACGGTGTTCATGTTTTCGATGAACATCTACTCACCTTCTCCGCTTAGGCTTACGAGAAATGGTTTTGTCGCTTCTGCAAACTTGGACTTAACTAAGTTGACTAAATGCAGAAATTATTTTATTAGTGATATTAAATAAGCAAGTAAAGCCCTTAAAGCACATTTAAAAGCCTGTTGGTTAAGGAGGACGGCTTTGGTAATGGATTTTAATTACCATAAAAAGAGACGTTACGATACTTATTAGAAATAAATAAAATAAAGTATATAGCTGGATTGAGCTAAAAGCATCTTTAGAGAAATGCCAAAAGTATTACGTGAACTGTTTAATAAAAAAGTGATTTTCTAGTTTTAAAAATAATGTCAAAATTTTACATGAAATTATATTTTTTTCACTACGCTACTAAATATGAAGACAACGTCAATTTTATTTTAGTTTATTTTAATATCAGGCCTACATATTTCTTTTATTTTTTTTTCACTTAATTCACTACTTTACTACTAAATTATGGACGCGTTTAATTTTCTTAAATAACTAAAAAAATATTTTAATTTGACATTACCTCTATATTTCTTCCACCTTAGTCAAAATAAAATAAAGGTCAATGTCATGGCACTAATTAATTATTATCGAATGAACCATCCCCATGCGAGGCCAGGGCAAATTCAACCCCCCTCTCTCTCTCATTCAAATCTCAATCCCACATTTTTATTAATTTTTAATTCGTTTTAGATAGTGTGTATTTATATATATATATATAACCAAAAAAGTATAATACACACACACGAAATTGTCTGGTAAAATGATCATGGTCTTGATAGTATACATGTTTGAAAACCGAACGTATATCTTTCACCAGGTCATCACTATATTTTGAAGCAAATTGCCAGCAGCTTTGCTTCTCGTCCCACTCAATTTTCTTTTACTGTCAAATTACTCGTGTTATCATTGTCCTAGCTTTTGCCCTAACCAAACACCCTTCTTTCTCTTAGGCCATCTCCAACCGATTCGGTCAGAGGATCATTGGGCTAAAAATAGTTCAAAACGACATGAAAGCTGTCTATAACCGAGAACTTGGCCAAATGGCTCGTGGGCCCCACTAGGCCAACACCAAATCAGGCCAACCGGCTGGCTCAAATGAGCCAACCAGCCAGCCCTGGGCTGGCCCGAAATTCAAATGTCAACGGCTAGCTTACGTCATGCTGATGGCAGTAGTTGTTGGATTTGAATTTTATTTTTTTTTGGGTAAAAGTTTTTAAAAAAGTAATAAAAAATTCCAAATGTTGTAGTCTTTAATATTTAAGTTGTAGTTTTTAAATTGAAGTTGTTGTAGTATTTAAATTGAAATAATAAATTATGTTTGACTTATAGCCCTTTGGCCCTCTCGGTTGAAGATGGTATGAAATATGGTACGACACTGTTCATTAAAATATAATTTATTGGAGGACTATAGGGCTAAAGAGAGTCATCTGGCCCTCCTTCGATTGGAGATGGTCTTAATTTAAGTTTCCTTACGCCTTCATAAAATTTAGAGTTTTTATTTTAAACACGACGCGTTGCATAATTCAAAATTTGCATAATTATAAGACTCAATTTATATACGATTAACATATATATGGATAAGCCCATACATGATCTATTGTTCGCATTATGTGGGAAAGTTGGACACAATACGCCATGACTAACTCCACCATACTCGCCATGACTAACTACACTACACCATAGTCATGGCGATGGATCCAACCATGTGAGAATGACATTTTCTAACACAACTTGTAAGGCATCATTTGGACTAGGGTACAATTTTGACCTGGGCTTTGAACTGAAAGCTTAAAACAAAGATCGGTTTATGATTGTATGTTTGGTGTAACAGAAAAATACATGCTCAGAGACTTAGGAAGCTTCCTGAAGAAGAGTTTAGACAAATAATGATATATTAATCTAACCAATTAAAATTAATTAAACATGAAATAATCGCCAGCAAATCCACTAATTGCAGACGTTAAGGGATGTGACATTTGATTTGACCGAGTGCCGCCGCGCATTTTTTCGGAATTGACTCGCCGCCTGCAATTTGTGCTACCTGCCGTTGCAAGCCATACGAATATCGGACCGGTTCTTCCTGCCACGGTCCATGCATGGATATGTATATGGACAACTAGCTAGGGTTTTGCATGTCCACGCATGGAGGAGTATATTTATATCCGTTATATATAATTAATATGATTACCTCCACGTCTGCGAGTTCAACTCTTGATTCTTAAATTATTTTAGCAAGAAAAAACATATTCTTAAAGAGAATATAAAATGCAGATTAATACTTTCAATTAGAATTCAACCCCTCATTTAGAAGACGATTATCAAGTATGTCATATCCCTCTTTTCTGTAGGAAGCATGCAGTTGTCAACTTGGTTGAGTGTGGGTTTAGGTGTTGGTGTTCAGCTGGTGTGGGTTTACTTAGAGTAACAGCTACCTGTATACATATGCCATAAAAGGATTAAAAATTTCAAATCAGATAAATTAGGAACACCTAATCCTTGACTAATTCATAACTTATTGCCTTCTTTTATGCTATATCTGAGTAACGTTATTGATAGAGTTAATTTGTACAACTCACTTTCATATTGGTATTCTCTATGCATTGACCCATATATCCTTCTCCTTTTTAATATATAAAGGGAAAATACATTAGAAATATAGGAAAACAAATGAAAATAGCTTGAAAACTTTGAGTTTTAATCAAAATGACAAAAAATGTGTTGTAAGTGAATAGTATCAGGCGTGACTTTTTAGAGTAAAATTGTATTTTTTTCGTTAAAATGAACAATATCGACAATATTTCGTTAAAACTCCCTAGATTCTTGTTTCTATAATTTCTATAAAAGAAATAGGTTATGGACACTCATTTTGGTTACAAAAGAAAAAGAGCTTGTTTGGTTACAAAAGTTATTGATTTTTTGAGTTCAAAAGTACTTTAAAGTTATTTTTCAGGATTTACTTGTATTTTTATTATGAATTGATTTCAAAAACATTTTCATCAAAACATTTTCAGTCATTTTTAAAACACTTCTAAACGAGCCCCTATTGTGTTGTTTGATACTTCAACAGTTGTACTATTAAATCATATATTATAATACGAGTGAATAATAAATTTATACTTTAGGTTACTCATGCCTTGCTCAAAAGTATTGGAATAGAAGAACAATAGATTATTGAAATAACAAGTGATTGAGTGTTGATATTAGGTTCAAATCCTACTTATCACTTTATACCTAAATAATCAAAAACCCTAAGCATAACCTGCATCAACCACTGCACTGTATATAAATGCATGCGCCAGTTCCTCCTCATCCCAAATAAAAATAATTAGGTTAAAAACGATGGAACAACACTCGGCAATTGTGGCAGGGGAAGCAGCTGCAAATATATCAAAGTTCAAACCAAACCGGTAGTTCTCTCTCTCTCTCTCTCTCTCTCTCTCTCTCTAAAAAAAGAATGGTTTGTGAATCTTGACATTTCCAAGGGAAAAAGTTCATGGTAGATATTTTAGGTTTTGCTACACTTCCTATAGTTTTGGGGTGTTTTTGTACCATACGGAGTGTACTATGTAAAATAACTTTAACAGTATATCAAAATTCTATGTAACTTACTAATTTCAACATTAATGAAAATGCAAAATCGGCACAAATTGCTAAAAATCTAGAATGACATACAAGGTTAGAGAAATAAAAAAAATCCAAATTGGGTAAGAACATTATCACCCTTCCTAATTTGTATTTGGACACAAAAATTTCAATGTGAATTGGGTCTGCATGTTGTGTGATTAGATAGCAAAATACCTCACTCATCTTTTTTATTTTCTTTTTTCCACTTTTCCATATGTGGCATATAATATCATGGTGTTCACTAAAAACAAGTGCACAATATATAATTGAAAATGGATGTAATATCCACATATCTCATTTTACTTCTCACACATCTTTTTAATTTTCGGTCGTCAAATCGGATGAATTGATGAAAATCAACGAACAGAAATTATCAAAGAGTGTGTGAAAAGTAAAATGAAGTGTGTGGATAGCATACCCCATTGAAAAATATATGCCGACAACCAAATATTTTATTTCAAAAATGGACTATTGCACACACAAAAATAAAAAATAAAGAGGTTAAATTTTTAAATAAAAAACTAAACAATATATTATTAATAGAAAATAAATACGTTAATCAACATTTAAATAATTATCTGATTATAAAAAATATATCATTTAATTACATAATTTAATCTAAAAAATATAATCCGATCGTGGATAAAAATATCCATTTATATCGAACGAGAAAAAAGATCTAATGACTTCAAAATAATTGAACGAGAAGCCATATGAGGTGGCATTCCAAAAATCTTATTTTGCATTCTAAACTTTTTATAATTAGAAAGAAATAACATTTGTAAAGAATGTAAAATAAAAATTTTAAAATATAATTAACCGCTAAAAAATAATGAAAATTAATTTGTACACATCATATACCGGGCAAGAACGACAAAGAAAAACAAAAAAAATACTCACTTGAGGAATAAAAAACAAAAGCGGTCCCATTTCACCACCAACCGAAACAAAGGAGAACAAAAATCCAAAGAATTTATAATCCCGGCCGAGTAAAAGACGGAGAAACGCGGGGGCCAATCGTGTAGGGCCCACTGCATAAGTCCACAAGACCAAGCTTCCCACTCGGTGTTTCCATTCTCTCTCTCGCTCTCATCACCCCAAAACCCCGGCTGCTCACTCTCTCTCTCTCCTCCCAGCGCAGTAACAGCTAAAGCACAGACGATGATCTCTCTCTTTCTCTCCTAACCATGTTACTGAGGAATTCTTATTGCTATGAAACAAAAGCAGAAAGAAAAAAAAGCAACAAAAATACCTTCTTTTAATTCCCAAACCAAAAAAGCAAACGCTATCTGTCTGTGTTTCTCTCCCTCTCCCTCCTCTCTACTTTCTCCATTAAAACCACTCAACATTCTCTCTCTGTCTCTCTGTCTCTACTTTTTCTAGAGAGAGAAAGTGGAAAAAGATCGAAGCTTTTGATTCGGCGGAGGCCAAGAGGGCTATTTCCCAGCTATCCATTTTCTTATATTTTATTTTACAAGTACCCATTTCATTAGATTTGTCTGAATTTTACATCGAACAATGTCGGCTCCGGCGCCGTCGACCAACACAACCTCGCCACCACCACCCACCGCTCCGGCGCCTTCTGCGACTCCGAGCGCACCGCCTCCATCGACTCCGAGTGCACCGCCACCAGCGACACCGAGCGCGCCACCACCAGCCACTCCGTCGTCACCACCACCACCGTCTTCGACCACACCCACACCACCATCGACAACTCCACCTCCAGCCTCTTCTGCATCTCCGCCGCCGCCGACATCAACCACTCCCTCTCCTCCACCGCCGAAATCAACCACCCCATCTCCTCCACCGCCGAAATCAACCACACCATCTCCTCCGCCGCCGACTGGTTCGGGTTCTACGCCATCTACCCCGTCAAAGAGTCCTCCGCCTCCGCCACAATCGTCTTCGTCGCCGTCGCCACCATCTTCAGGCTTGGACACGGGGGTTATAATCGGGATTGCCATCGGGGCTGTGGCGATCTTACTGGTGCTGAGTCTTCTCTGCATTTGTTGCAGTAAGAAGAAGAAAAGGAGAAGAAGTGATGAAGAGTATTATATGCCTCCGCCGCCGCCTCCTGGGCCCAAAGGTATCAACTTTCCGTTGGTGTTTTTTTTTACATTTTCGATCTGGGTTTGTTGTTTCTTTTGAGTTGGGTTTAAATTTAATTTCATTTGGAACGTTTTGATTGCTCTGCATGTAAAATTTGATGGATATGATTACTTGATTAGACTTTTTGAGTTTTGAAGTTTCGATTGAGTGAAAATTAAGAACTAAAACCAAAATGGTTATCAAACGGGGCCTTCGTGAAGTGGTTTTTGACTAAGATTTTTCGCGATATTGGATCTGGTCATTGGATTAAAAAATGCTCTTCTGCATTTCTCCCTCAAAGGTTGTCATTGATTTGCATTGTTGTTGATGTTTTTCGGCGAATATCTGAATTCGTGACATCTGCATGTCTGATTTTATGAACTACTATAAAGTACCGGGGAATCTGGTAAAGCATGATTTTATTGTCGTTACCATATCGTGTTAAGTAGCCGACCCCACTTAGTAGAAAAAGGCTTTGTTGTTATTACCATATCGTGTTAAGCATCAATTAGAAACATTTCCAGCCTGTTGTACTCTGACTTGAGTTATGAATTTTAGTCTCAAACTTTATAATATGTTGTGTTCTTTTATGGTTTTTCTTTTGTGGTTTGTCTTGTTGTTTTTGTTTCTGGCACTCATTAACTTATTCGAGTTTGAAAGAATGTGTTTCTGAGGAAGGTTTGCCTTTGACTGCCAATGAATCCTCCGTAAATTATTATTGCTGTGAATTATCCAGCTCGAATTGAATACTGATATCCCAGTGTTTGTTGGTATTTTCCAGTTGACCCATACGGTGGTCCGCCGCATGAGTGGCAACAAAATGCTCCTCCGCCTGGTAATCATGCAGTCACAATGACGCCAAAGCCATCTCCGCCACCACCAGTAGCAGCACGGCCACCACACTCACCACAATATAATCCAAGTCCGGGAGCAGCAGCACCACCACCTTTCACAAGCAGCAGTGGAGGTTCTGGTTCCAATTATTCAGGGGGTGATCTACCCCCACCACCACCTCCACCAGGCTATACCTTGGGATTTTCTAAAAGCACATTCGCATATGAGGAACTAGCATTGGCAACTGAAGGCTTCTCGGATTCCAATCTTCTTGGTCAAGGTGGATTTGGATACGTACACAAAGGAGTCCTTCCAAATGGGAAGGAAGTAGCAGTCAAGCAGCTGAAAGCCGGAAGTGGGCAAGGGGAACGTGAATTCCAGGCAGAAGTTGAAATTATTAGCCGTGTACATCATAGGCATCTTGTTTCACTGGTTGGATATTGCATGACTGGATCCGAGAGACTACTGGTTTATGAGTTTGTTCCCAATAATACTATGGAGTTTCACTTACATGGTACGTTTGTTTTTGCAGCACATAATATTGAATTTGTGATTATAAACAATTAAATACCTTTATAATCAAAATTAAAACAGTGAATCTATTATGTCTTTGTAGTTTGTAGTTAGGGTGCGCACACACACACATATAATATTGAATTTCGCATGTGGTCCAATATCCTAGTGGATAGGGTGTTATAGGGTGTTGGGTTTCCATCCATGTGTTCTGGGTTCGAAACTCCCCTTCCCCTAAATTATTATAATAGTTTCGACCCCTCTCCCCTCCCCTTAATAATAATAATAAATAAAAAAAGGTAGTTGATAGACCGTTGCTTGATTGTTTTTACCATGGCGATGTTGGTGCATACTTCTGGTTACAAGGATCTGATAGAATATTCATACTGCAGGAAAAGGGCGACCTACCATGGATTGGTCAACAAGACTAAAAATTGCTTTAGGATCTGCCAAAGGAATAGCATATCTTCATGAAGACTGTAAGTTATCCATGTTCGTGCACACACACAAGTGCACTTGAAAATAATTACTTTAAATTGGTCCTTGACATCTGAACTCTGGATTTTACATCATAATAATCTGTAAATGTTATGCAGGTCATCCAAAAATCATTCATCGTGATATTAAAGCAGCTAATATACTTTTGGATTTCAAGTTTGAGGCAAAGGTATGGACTGCATCAGTGAGGGACCAGCCATTACTATGCCTCGTCAATTTGACGGTTAAATTATGTTGACTTAGATATATCGTGCTCAGATTTGATCTGTACTATATGATTTATTTTAAGATGATTGGGTGATCATGTGAAGGAATTTTTAGTTCTATATAAACTGAGATTCACTGTCTTTGGCTCAGGTTGCGGATTTTGGACTTGCCAAGCTTTCATCCGATGTTAATACTCACATTTCCACCCGAGTGATGGGAACGTTTGGGTAAGAGTTGTGAAACCCATTCCTTTCATATTGATATTCCCAATGGACTTAGTTATCATAATGATTGTAGTTTAAGATTGACCCAAAGTATGACCAGGATTTTATCAAGATTGAGAGGTCTCAGGTTGAGACTCTTGTAAACGTTGTTTGGTGTGGTAACCAGATATCGTATTATTCATGTTCTTACATGCTTGCTACCTTCAGGTATCTAGCTCCGGAATATGCTTCAAGTGGAAAACTCACTGACAAGTCAGATGTTTACTCCTTTGGTGTTATGCTTTTGGAGTTGATTACTGGACGCCGGCCTGTTGATGCATCTCAAACTTACATGGAGGATAGTTTGGTAGACTGGGTGAGTAATAAGTCACTTTGTCTGTGAATAACTTGTGAACTGTGGTTGGTTTTTTTAGAGAATGACGACTAATGAGAGAGTTGTGGAATTGCAGGCAAGGCCTGTGCTAAATCGAGCGTTGGAAGAAAGAAACTTTGATGAACTGGTTGACCCTAAGCTTCAAAACAGTTACGACCCCAATGAGATGGCTCGCATGGTTGCTTGTGCTGCAGCTTGTGTACGTCATTCTGCACGGCGTCGACCTCGAATGAGTCAGGTAAATTTTCTTAAGTAAGAGCTTAATCTTTCATGTTCCGCAAGTGAATCTTCTAGATGTCATGGATCTTAGTTGATCTGCATCCATTGGACAAGCAAGGTTTTCAAGACCCACCAGCGTTCTGTAATGTGTCATCTGACCATATTTACTTGATACACGCAGGTTGTCCGAGCTTTAGAGGGCGACGTGTCTCTTTCCGATCTCAACGAAGGAATCCGGCCTGGGCAGAGCAATGTCTATAGCTCTTACGGGAGCTCAGACTACGACACAAGCCAATACAAGGAGGACATGAGAAAGTTCAGGAAGATGGCATTGGGAAGCCAGGAGTACGGTGCTAGTAGCGAGTATAGCGCGCCCACAAGTGATTACGGCTTGTATCCATCCGGCTCAAGCAGCGGGGAAGGCCAAAGCCGCCAAACCACCCGAGAAATGGAGTTGGGAAGGATAAAGAAAACCAACCACGGTTTTAGCAGCGGAACCTCTTAACGGCCAGTGCACAATTTTTTTTCCTGTAAAGAGTTACCACTTCCCATATTCTTAACACACCTCTTTATCAACATTGATTTCAAGAACACAGCGTGTTTTAGCGCCAGTTCAATCTATTTTTTCCCCTCTTCGAAATAATCGAGTTTTTGGTTTTCGGTTTTACAGAGTATATAGCAGCGCTTATGCAGCAGTCAACAAAAGATTCTTTACCAATTCTTTTATTTGTGGTTAATCTTCCTTCTTTCACATATTGTTCCCAAACATCTCTTATAACAGTTTCTTAGCATTACAATTTTTCCAGACACCAATGGTTTCAAGTTATGTTCCGAATTTTCCTTGATTACCTTTGTATACTCAATGTCGATGCATATTTAACTGTTGAGTTTGATCTAACGGTATTTTGCCCGTTTCTATTGGATAAAATTCAGTTGTCGAACACTGAGTTTTGTTCTTCAAGATAATTGGGACAATAAAAACCCTACCACCATGAGTTTTGTTGTCGTTCAAGAGAATTGGGACCTTAAAAACCCTACTACAACCATGCGTGCAAGGTTTTGAATGATGGGTTTGGTTTGCTGAATGCCATTCATCATGAAAGTTGAAAGCCGAACCCTAACCCTAAACCCTAGTGGAATCTCGCAGCCCACTGTCCAACAAAGCAAAAAGTTGATCATCTGAACCCATTCAGCCTGGTGGGGACTGGCTAGGTTGTAGGGGCCTCCCTACTTGTATTCGGTATTCCTATAGGGGGCGTTTGTTGCACTGGACTATCTCAGACTAGATTAGCTTCAAGGACTAAGCTAGACTGACTTAAACTAGATTAAGCTAGGCTAACTTAGTGAAGCATTTGGTGCAGTGTCGGATTAAAAAGTAGGATAATGAAAATAATCTTGTAGTTTATTGTCAAAATTAATCTATTATTAATTTCTTCACATAATCTCTCTCTCAGCTTCCCTTCTCGATCTTGAGTCCACCAGCAAGCTGCTCCACTTTCCTCATTAACTTCACAATTTCACCATCTCTCCACTCATCGCCCTCTCAATTTCAAACTTTATCTCACATCATTTGCTCCATCTGGGTCAGAACAAAAACACCACAAACACTCTTCTCCAACTCTAACCCAATATTTTCCTTGCTCTACTCACTCAACTCGCTCACAAGGGGCTCAATCTCCACGGCGGAACCGACTCAGCTCGGACTCCAAATCTGCCTTGCCCTGCACCAGCGACTCCACCTGCTGCTGGCGGTCCTTGGTTTCCTTGAGCAGCAGAAAATTCAGCGACTTGAGGTTCTGGTTCTGGAGCTACACTATCTCGCAAGTCGCAACTAAAGATAGTTGTAACATGATATCTTTAATTATAAAAGAGTACGAATTTTACAAGAGAGCTCTTCTCATATACAAGAGGTTTTTGTCGACGCATAACCACCAGTGTCTCGGTTGTACAAAAATAGGGAGGGAGTCGCGAGTGTAGAGAAATTCTAGAGTCCCGACACTCAACCACGTGTTTGTACAAACCCTAGTCACAAAAAAAATTTACACGTTCACCCGGCCCCACTTTTTGTCACCGCCCTCTCACACCGCACCCACAGCCCACCACATCCGGTGGCCTCACACAAGAAGCTATGTAGCTGTACAGACGTGTTCCAAAGGTCACACGTATATTTTCTGCATTTGAAAGGCAGCTTTCACAAGTTTGGGGTTGGTGTGACCAAAATGCAGGAAATCCCAACAAGAAAGGTTATCAAAATTCTTGCCTAATACTCTTGATTAGCATAAATACAGTCGATTAAAGGAAAGCAAAATTTGTTGTATCAAATTCCTTACAAATACAAAATCATTTCCTGTGATCCGACAAGACTCTTGTATTACTGAATCCATGTCACAAAGAAATTCTTTCGGTAGTGTGACAATATTACAAGAACAACGCCATTGGAGATTCAAGGCCTCCGAAAAAAGGGCTATCGGAAAAGAAAAATCATCTGGAACTACAAATTAGAATACCGACCGGAACCAGATCCTTTCCTTCGCCGCCGTCGTTTCTGTCGGATTCTCCAAAAGCTCAAAAATACCAGAAGACCTATACATAGCAGCCAAGTAATTTAAAAGTAAATGACTATCCGAAAAACCAAAAGAAAAAACATGTATATGCTTCTTTTCAGGAATTGGAGGACTAAATGATCACTTACCAGTTACAAGAATGATCGCAGGAACAAGCCAATGAGTAGGAACTAACACAGGCATGTCAAGCTGCAGGAAGGATTACAGGAAACTTTCAGCATCATGTAACCGTGTGATAGTATGTTGTGACAGTAAAAGGAAGAGCGGAAAATATCGTTTTCTAACCATTCTGGCTTACCTCGTCCCCATAGAACAGGCCCAAGTATCCCAAAGGATCATTTCTACTTTCCACACTCAATTTGGTACGTTTCGAATTGGAAGTATCGGCTGTAGAATTTAAACCTCTATCCAAGTCAACCACGGAATAACCCGGTAATCTTCTGTTTGTTCCCCTGACCTGTGAACTGTAACCTTTTGTTCCCCAGATTTCAAACACGGAGTCACTCCCACACATCAATTCCTTTCCCACAACAGAAGAATATGTAGAGAAATTCACATCAGTTCTACGAGACGGTAATTGGTTCTCTGCTATATGTAAAGGTGAACTTTGTTTAACCGAGTTTGAGAAAAGCACGGGGTCTTTGATGTTTCCACCGGTGAACTCTAATATTTTCCTCAAGAGCCAATAACAATTTGTCACCATATGACTGCTGTCCAAACAGTTAGAGTCTCCATAGACTACAACACGACCTTCGCCCACCTCAACAAGACCAAGAATAGGAGAATCTGCCTGCATTGATCAACAGGCATCATAATTACTATCACATATGAATCATGATTGACTTCAATTATTAAAAAAGTAGGGAAAAAATGAATTAAGTAGCCTTTGAGCTCACCGTGGTCATCTCAGGAGTCCGAAGTATATTTTGAGTGGCCCCACTCTCAGAGCTATCCATGAAAGGGAACTTGTGCACATAACCACCTCGTGGAAACCTCACAATATTCGTTCCAGATGCATATCGACTATGCTCACCATTAATAGAAAAATCACCATTCAGAATCTTATCTCCAAATGCAATCCCAAACGGAGCTAAAAGGTCATTCAATGCTGGAACATTTGCGCCACCAGTGACTGGAGTCCACCAGCTCCGTGTGTTATCATCAAAGAATCTCATCTTCACCATTGTGTCCACATTATACCATTCAGAAAACACCACTAATCCCAGTCCAGAATTAAGAACATCATCTCGCAGCTTTTCAATCTCCTCCTGAAAGTACTCTTCTTCAAGATCTACAAGAAGAAGTGTACCATACCGGAGAGCATCAAAGCAAGTAAATGGCGAACCTAGTGTTTCAACATAATACCCAGCGTCTCGTAACATGTTGAACATAATGTGAAAATTCGTATGCAGGTGATCCCCATGCCAGTCAAGAATGTCATTACGAACATCCAAAGAATCTCTAGGGATATAACCTGGAGGGTATTTAATGCTGTGAAACTGATCCCACAAAACTCGTTTCGATCTTGGTGGAGTTGGGACAATATTCAATTTCAACTGAAGCACACAAGTACTAATCCGAATATCCGTCTCTCCTAGAGCTGGAGGACTATACACCCTAAGAGTAACATTGCCTCCAATCTCTCCAGAAAATTGTGCACCTTCTTCCTTAATTTGCATGTGAAGAGCTAAATAACCAGTCCAAGGCCAAATAACTTCAGAATAAGTAAAGTGAATGCTCAAAAGATTCCCTACATCATCCGAAGGATGCCATGTGGGTGGACTTTCAACGTAGCCTATTACACCCATTCCATTTAGAATGGTAGCATTAAAGATAACAGGCATGGCACCTGCATACAGGGGCTGACGACAGAAGGGCCAAGAGTAAGGGCAATCTGTATAATCTAGAGTGCTAGGGAAGATGCTGGCACGAGGTTGGTAGCTCTTGAGGATTTCGTATGATTCTAACCTGACCAAAAAGTAAAAAAGTAGATTAAAAAACCATAAATGTCAATGCTGGATATTAAGGCAAAAAGCAAGGGGACTATAATTCAGAACTTACAGATCAACCCTGCCTGCACCCTGCTCATACATATTCGGACCAGAAAGCTTTGCAGCACCCTCAACCAGTGCTTGTTTCATGCTTGCTGGATTTAAAATATCCTTCCTATTGCTCACAGGGATAACACTGACAAGAAGACATACCATACCAGCAACCACAGGACTTGCCACACTTGTGCCCGATAAGCTTTTACAGCCTGTACTGATCTTGGATCCCATGATGTCCCGTCCATATGCAACGACATCTGGCTTCACCCGACCATAACTGTATGAAGAAAACTCAAATAGTTCATGCTTTGCACATTCAATGTTATAACAAAGATAGCTTGTACAGCTAAAAGAATAACAAATGATTGGATATGTCTCAAGATCAGTTAAAAACCTTTGGGAAGGAAAAAATAAAGCAATCACAATACGCAGTACGGAAGAAAAGATAAGATTACCCATGAGGCATCTCCCATGTACTCATGCCACGTGACGAGAAAGAAGCAATGTGATCACTGTAGTCAATGCCACCAACGCCAATGACATCACTTTGGTCTGCTGGATTGTTCAGAGTTCCGTAAAGCGGTCCGTCATTTCCAATTGCCGAAACCATAATTATGTTGTTTGCCGTTAATTCCCAAACCTGGTGAGGAAATCAGCAGCAAAAAGCTAAGCAAAATACGTTTCATGACTCAAAAGCAAAAGTATAGTATATGCCCACAATTGTCTGAATGCAATCATTGATGAAGATCAAAAGCCACCACACTAGAGTTCTTTATGCAATATGGAAAACAACAAAGAAGCCTTACCTTCTCTACAAATGGGAGGTCCAAGTAATCAGGTCCACCTATACTGAGATTTAGCACATCCATATTGGTCGCAATTGCATAGTTGAATGCGTCAAGGAACCATGATGTGTATGATACCTGCAATAAGCTGAATACAAGCTTCTCATAATTTTTCTAAATTTGATTAACCAAATGAAACAACATGAAGCCAAGTATTTCAAATTATAGCTTGGCTTGTATATCATAGGCCGAATACAAAGTTTACTGAATCTCGCCTCCAAATCACTTCGTCCAAAACGATATCTTATAAAGTAATATTAATGAATCAACAATGCGTATATGTGCAACGCAAAAACACACTTCACCCACCTATGGGATAAAACGTGAAATATGAACGTAACTTTGTATTTTTCCCTTGGTATGCTATTCTATTCTAGTCATAATGTCATGCCAATAATTCTCCCATTGTCCGATGTCATTACCTGTGCATCTGTAAACACACGAAAAGCATAAATCTCTGTGTCAGGAGCAAAACCGAGACACTCAGCATCTACACCAGCAATAACACCAGCAACAAATGTTCCATGCCCAAGGTTGTCATTCAAAGTATCTTCATTTGTCCAGTTTGTGCGCTCCTGTATAATTGCTCAAAATTTAAAACCAGTATAACACCGTGAAATTTTATTGGAATCAAACAAACTTGTATTAGGGTAAATAATGCCGATTAACCGACTGAAAAAACACACAAGGGAAAAAGACTCCAACCTCTTTTCCCCTAGGAAATTACCTTGATATTACGAAAATGCGGGTGATCTGCTCGAATTCCAGTGTCAAAGATGGCCATTTTAACTTTTGCACCAGCATATCCTTTTTCCCAAAGGGACTCCGCCCCAAACATTGAAGTAACTTGAGATCTCTGCAAGAATAAAATTGACCTAAGAGGGTGAGTTAAGGATAAAACATTAGGGAATTCTCCAAGAATCAAACAAACGAGGAACACAGCTGGAACTGTCTCAAAACTTAATTCCAAAACTGCCTGTTTTCGAGACACATAAAGAATGGTGTCTCCATGTCAATATACAAGTTTCTTTGAAAAAAAAAAAAAAAAAACAAAGTAATGCATTCAATACGTCCTGCAATTATCGAGTTAGAAATCAAAACATGTGCTCTTGGTAGTTTATAAGCTTACACTACAAAACAAAAACAGACCAAAACTCCATTTCGTTTTTGGAATCTTTTACACCCACGAAAACCCAATTAGGAAACACTTCTAACTTACTCAAACTAATACGATAAACAATGATTAATAAACATCAAAATCCCAACTTCAAGTTTCTTACTTTTTCCTAAACTTAACACAAAATCCCCAAAACCCACCTGAGACATGAGCCGCCTTCTCCAGCTAACCGAATAATTACTTGCGGCCGAGTAAAATGCATCCCCGTCGGCTTCACTGAACGACATCGCCGTCAAAATCTTACCCGGCCGCTTCTCCCCATCGACAAAAGCCCCAACTTTGTCCCTCTTTCCCTCAGCAAGCAAACCCCTCCCATACCTCACATCCGCATTCACATCCTTCACCATTCCCAAGCTCCAAATTTCTGAAACCACCGTCTCTCTCGACGATTCTTCAATCCAAACCAAACCGAAATCCGTCGGGTACTTCTTCGCCGGGTTGTTCCTCTCGATCCAATCCCACCCATCGGATCGCACACTCGATTTCAAATACTCTCGGAGCTCCTCCGCCCTCCTGTATTCCACGAATCGAACGACGTAGTTTTGGCGGTTTGTCTCGGAACGCGACGAATTTGGGGGAAGGTTTACGATTAGGGTTGGGGAATTTTGGGGTTTGAAGCGGAGGAGAGAGCTGGAGATGGAAATGGAAACGGCGATGACGACGAAGAGAAGAGAAAGTGATGAAGTAGCGGCGCGAGGAGGAGCGGTCATGGTGACGGCGGTGCTATGGAGATTGGCGGAGCTGAGGATTCATTGATTTGGCGGGAAAGGTCCCGCATCGGAGAAAGAGAATGCCGGTCGGTCCGGAGTCTCTGTTTTTTTGGTCAAAACGGAGAGTCTCTGTTAATCTTCAGTTTAACTTGTCTTGTTTCTTTGTACTTTGTCTACTATACGTAAATAATAAAGATTTTATTATCAATAATTTAATTTCTTTTCATACCACATCTGGCCACCAAGTTCTACTATTTGTTGAACGGCCCATCAAATTTTTTTTTTTTGGTCGAATGGACCTTCACTTTTGATCCTTATGATTTGGTATTCACTTGTAGTTCAAGGCCACATTCAAAATTTCGTCTAATTGCTTGATTAAAATAAAGAGTTAATCTCAGTTTACTATTATGAAGTTTCGTGGTTTTCAATATTTGGTACATAAAGTTTTTTTCGTTCCAGAATCATACGACAAGTCTTAATTTTGAGAGAATCTCATACATCCGTTAAGTTGGTTGTTAAGTCTGTCGTTGATTGATTACGTAGTGCCCACGTGGACAATGATTGGGGGTCACGTGTCAATACATACCAAAGTTGAAAACCACAAAACTTGAGGGGTAATAAGCTGAGATTTACCCTAAAAAAATATGTTTTTCAAATTGAAGGGTATTAATGAATATTTCAGATATCTATTTACTCATTTCTTTTATTTTGACATTACTCTGAAATTTAGCCTATTTATTTTCTGTTGTTAGTGTAAACGCTGCGTTTCGACTACAACGGCTCCGCATACCGCCGCATCCATTTCCAAACGCTATCTGCAAAAAGAGCAAAATCCACTCAAAAGCTTGAAGGTTTGTAAATGGCGCGAGCGGTAATCCTACCCTCGCAAACCAGTACCCAGACCTTACTTTTTGCCATTCCCCGAATACGCCTAACGACATGGAAACTTCCGTTCATGTCCCGCCAAGTTCTCTGCAAGTGCTCGTCAGCCCAAGCAGCCCCGGCCGCCGCAGTCGTCGACATGGCCAAGTACAAGGAAGCTTTCGCAAGACGAATGGCCATGGCCGGCCTCAAACCCCACCACCGCCTCGGTCTGTAATTACTTTTTTCTCCCTGTTCTCTTCAAATTATTATCTTGCTTTTTTTCATTTTATGGGCTCGATGTCGCTTGTTTTGCTCTCCAAAATTCAGTGTTATCTGGGATTTCTTTTGTATGAAGCACTTCTACTTATAAGTGCTGCCGCTAGAAGTTCTTTTATTATAAACATGTAGAGATTTGTGTTCAAAATTAAAGTGCTTTTTGGCATTTGGCACAGAGCACGTGCTTCTCCCGAAGCTGCTTCTATGACCGAGAAGCGCTTTTGAGCTTTCCTGTCAAACGTAATTAGAAGTTCTTTTGGCCACTAGAAATCACTTTTATCCATTTCAGAAGTAATCGCAAACTGGCCCTTTGATTGTTTTTTGAAATAATAGGGGTCTTATTTTGCTTGTTTTGTTGCTTGTAATCTGTAGCTATTGGAGTTTCTGGAGGTCCAGACAGCATGGCCTTGTGCGTTTTATCTGCCCACTGGAAAGCTCAAGACTTTAGTGCGAAATGTGACAATGGTGGCTTCATTGACGGGCTTTTAGCAATAATTGTGGATCATGGGCTGCGCCCTGAGAGCAAAGAGGAGGCCAACACTGTCTCCAATCGGGTCTCGAAAATGGGTACTTTTGGTTGTTGCTGCTGATATGTTGTTTTGGTGCCTTCGGTTTTAACACAGTGAATTCTGTTAAAGATTTTCGGTACAAGAAAGATAAGCCAATTTGAACTTTGTGTAGGAATCAGAAGTTGCATTGCCTGCTGTGATTGGCCAGATGGTCACCCAAAACAAGGTCACTTGCAAGAAGCAGCCCGTGACATGAGGTGTCTTACGGTTCATTACATTTGTGGTTTAACTGGATGATGGAAAATAGTTCATTTACGATTTTGTTAAAATTGGGTTTTGAATGTCAGGTACGAAATGTTTCAGAACATCTGCATCCAGAACCGGATTGGTGTGTTACTTATTGCACATCATGCTGATGACCAGGTTTGTCCAACAACCGTTTAGTCTACCTTTCATTCTGTTGCCGTATCTGTGTTTGCACAATTGTGTGAGGCATTTACAAGTTACTTGTTTTAAAAAAGAGGTTAAAACTACTAGTTTCAAAAATGAAAGTATCTATCAGCTTATGCTATAGTGGTTATGGTATTATTCCTCGTCCGTATTGATTTCAACTTTCCGGGCTTGTTCCAGGCTGAGTTATTTGTTCTCAGACTATCTCGCAATAGCAGTGTTCTTGGACTTGCTGGTATGCCTTTCACATCTCAAATTTTCTCTACGCATACCCATTCTTGTGCCGAAGTTTCCAGAAACCATGGTATTCTTGTTGTACGTCCACTCTTGGATCTTGTGAAAGAAGATATGTACAAGGTTGGTGCTACAGAGCTAGGCATGTATCTATTGATTATACATTTTTCTCGAATTTGTATTTTGAACCAATTTGACTTATTTTCTTGCACAATTTCTGAAGATATGTGAAGGAAGTAATCAGGTCTGGGTGGAAGATCCAACGAATCAAAGCCAGTTATATGCTCGTAACAGAATTCGATTATTCTTAAAGGACTCAACATGTGAGTTATATAATAATTCTCAATTGTTTCTCCGTGCAAAAGTTCCATGGCCACGTTTCTTGTTTGTAAACACGCGTTCATACTATTAATGTCTTTTCCTTTTCTTTTCCTTCCAGGTGCTTTCAGGTCGGAGCTACAAGCAGTTATTGCTGCCTGTCGCAAAATACGCAGATACGTTGATCATATTTGCAGTAATTTGATAAGTCAAGCAGTGACTTTTACGGATGTAAGCATCATTGGAGTGTTCGTATGTTTAACTGTTTCTACCTTCTGATGACTGAGAGCTATTGTAGCCAACTTTTCGTTTGACAATGGTGTAAAGATTTCGGAATACGTTTAAGAAATTTATTTGATACTGCTGCCTGCAGCTCGGATATGCTGTTATTGATTTGGAGATTCTTAACCAATCGGAAATCGAGGACATACGCATGACAAAGTTTATTGCTTTGGTTTTGAAGGTACATCAGATATTACCATACATGTTGTTCGTTGTTATTGTTAGAAACGTATATTCTTTTGATGAATTTATGTTCATGCCGTTTCCAGTTCATCTCACAAAGGAACAGGCCAATTAGAGGTAGCACTTCAAAATTGCTTTTGAATTACATGCGTACTTTACCATGCAAGGTACGTCTGCTTTCTCATTGATACTTACCAACTTGATGTGCATCACAATTCACGGATGTAAAACTACTTCAGTCAGTGTGCAAATGAGTATATGTTATTTAGCAACATGAGAGTTAGCTTTCATAATATGTTTCAACAGCTGTATCTGCTATTACTTTTGGTCTCATTGAAATATCATTCTGTTTTACCTCTTCTGCAGACCTCCTTTACTGCAGCTGGCTGCTACATTTCTCCGGCCCCTGGTTCTAGAGGCATGAAAGCTCTAGTTTGTGTTTCTGTCGATAGTCCTCTACCTTTGAAAATGGGACTATCCCGCTTACACTTTCAGGTTGAACAGGAACTCAGTACTCCAGATGAGATAGAGCAAATTATATCAGATAGCAAATCGTATGCAGATTCGTTGGTTCCAAATAAATCAGATGTACATTTCTTGGAAGGAAATCCTGAATCAATTCTAACCGGAGCCAGGAAACTCGGTATGATTAGCGAGTCAACCCATACAAATATCCTTTTATTGCACCAGGAAGAGATTAAGAATTTCAAGTCTAGTAAAGTCGCAGCTGACTACAAGTCAGAGCATGGAGTCAAATCTGCTAGTACATCACGGAGCGAACAACTTCAACCTGGGCAAATATGTTGCTTCATGGACCGATTCTTTGTCATGTGGAATTTGAGTGAGGAAGATACTGACGATGCAACTTCCGAGGAAGCAAATCTTGACAGGGTTTTGGAGGCAGAAAGTCGCTCCTGTTGTTGCAGATCTTGTGGTTTTGGTCATGACACGGTAGTTGAGGTGCGCAACATGATTGAACCTGATTGGCTGTATCTTGCCAACTTGTCAAAGTGTCAGACCTCGGAAAACTTTCAAGAACAAAGACATTCTCTCGATAACGGGCTAGAGCAAACAGAAGAGAAGACGAACAAGTGTCTAGATTATGCAAGGCTCTCGGCACAAAGAGCTCTTGTATCCCTGAGGTCCATCCCTCTCGCTGCAAGAAGAGGCTTGCCTGTCCTAGTCAACGGTGAAGGACCACTGCTAAGCATCCCAGTAAGTTTTGGTATATCCAAATTCTAAAAGGATAGCCTCTTAGTTTTCGTATATTTATTATGGCGGTCTGTAGTTGCGTAACGAGTAACAACCTTCATCTTGCTTTCAGAGCATTGGCTTCAAACACTGCCCACGCTTAGCAACAACTGCAACATTCAAGCCGAAAGTACCACTTGGCGGAGGTCATACTTCCTTCATCTAGTCATCCAGTCGCTGTACTTTCCAATTCAGCCCCATGTTGGAGTCAATATATGACCCCAGCAAGCTTCAAACCCCAATTTTTGTACTGCATTTAGATATGTTGCAATTTGCATGGTTGGCTTACATGTATTTTACCCCAGCAAGCTTCAAACCCAAAATTTCCATTGGGGAAACATTTTGTACGCTAAAAAAAGTATTTCTTGAGTCAATATACGATGCGTAAATCTACTTATGAAGAAGAATACAGAGAAAAAGGCAGGAAACTGAAAAATTAAACTGTGTTTTTCATTTCATTGTAAAAGTGTTATTGAACACACTCCCACAACCCCAATGTCGAAAACCAGCGGTCGATGGTCACAGGAGGGTTCATGATGCTTTCTGTCTTAAGCACATACTTTTCTCCATCTTGCACTACTCTAAACCAAAGAAGTGAAGGAAAAGAATAGAAAATTGGTGGACATCATAATTTTCCCTGACCTCCTCGTTCCTTAAACGAAGTAAAAGATGTGAACCACTGCTTCCAAGCAGCATCCTTTTGCTGCTCGACCCATGACAAAAAGGCGCTGTCTAACAGGCAGAACATATTTACATAGAGGAGTTGGTACCTCACAGGAACATATCGGAAATTCGCAATCTGAACAATTGGCCACACACCACCCTCCAAAGCAAGGGCTGGTAGGAAATCTCTCTTCAAATCTTCCTTCACTTGAACAGAATTCTTGCCCGTGGAAAATCCCATGTAAGTGAAAAACACCAACAAATCCAAGGGGCCAAAGATAAGGCCATCCATCGCCACTTTAGCAGCAACAAACCGCACTGACTTAGGTTGTAGGTGAAGCTTCAGCTTTATAAACTTGTCCAGGCCTTCGTACCTATAAGCAAGCAACGTTATACCTTTTCATTTTATTTGTATATAACATACAGGTGGCAGACAGATCAGATCAGGTGACCTGGAGGGAAAAGACACGATTAGGTAAAACAAACCAGAAATGCCCAACTGGTCCAACAAAGGCAAACCCAAATGTGCTTGTGATGGCTACGCGTTTCCAGTTAACTTTGAAGTCTGCGTCTCTATCCTGTGACATGAAGTATAGATTTTCATTATATGAGCAGAGAAAGTAGTTGATGGACAAAATACTAATACTATTTCACCGCACACAATAACTTGAACTGAAGCAAACAACAAACACCAAAAACGACTAGAATTAAAAATCATTTAGGTTCCGGTCCAAATTTCAGCTGCATCCTTTGATTTTAAGTCCAACGGTTAACAAAGTTTGGGAACAAATAAGTGGAGAGAAAAAGGGCATCAAGGGTTTGTAGTTACACTCTACGTTATAGAACCGTATAAAAGGAGCCACATTGGAAACCCATACTCATGATCACACATGCACAGGCATTACCACGCACCCACACCAGGATCTATTTCAGGGGTACCTGAACTCCTTAGTTCATTTTTTTCATTTTGAAAGACTCGGTTACCGAAACTGAAAAATATCTTTCCTGCACATAATAAAAGTAGTTCCTTGACTTCCAATCAACAGGGAGACAAATGTATTAAGGAGCATGTACATTATGCACTATCTGAGCAAGAGAACTCTATCAAATAGTAATACAATGTCTTATTCTGTAATGAACCAAGTTCCACTGCGGCTGAAAAGCAAAATAAAGAAGAAGAAAAATGAATCGAACAAGGCTCCTCTATGTAGTTATTACTCAAAGAAGGTGTGAGCAAATACCATGGGTTGAATTATGATGCATTTCTATTACATAATTTTGTCAAGGACATGGTCATAGCTAAAAATAAAGGCTTATTCATCATGAAACAATCAGCTCCTGTTGTGATGACATCCGTTTTCTGTAACGGCATTCATCTATTTGAGTGAAATACAATTTGGCCATTACAGAAAATCCACCACAAGTTGATAGCCAGTCAATCATTCCCTTATCTACACTCCATAGTATCCTTATTCAGGGTGATAAGTGATACCTTGTAAAACTGGTGAAAGTATCGAGTTCTATGAGAATCGAAACAGACCCATAATCAATGCTGTCTAATTCTGAAGACAGATTCATGAGTTCAAACAAACAATTAATCTACTTCTAAACAAAAAAAGTTAATGATTTCGAGCAAATAACATGAAACTTCACTTCCATGGAAGCTAAACAAGTAAATAACAATTCAACAAAGCAATGCAAATTACCCAACTTTTCCGAAAAACCCAACTCAAAAGGAGAAATTTACAGCTACCCAGTTCCCGAAAACAAGAAATTGAATCGAAGAAATGAAATTACGGGTTCCGGTTGCAAAATTAGGGGGGAAAAAAAAACCAACTCACAGAAAGTTGAAGGCGCTTTCTTGCGTTGGAGTGAGTGACGTACTGGGCGGCAATGTCGCCGACGCCCCAGAGGACGCCGGAGCTGATGACCTGGGTTTTGAGTGGGTGGAAGGAGAGGCAGTTCTGGTACCATTTCCAGAGCTTCAACATCATGTGCGGTGGCTGCGACTCTGTGCTCTGTGTCCGTGGGAGTGCGGAGAGGCGGCAAACGGTGGATGAAGTTGGTGGTCTTATTTTATATGAAGGTATGAGCTTTAGTTGGTAAGCCTGATTAAATAAAATAATATCGTTATTTAGTATTATAATTTAGTAGTACTCTTTTAAGAAGTTTTATATTTGATTTTTGACAAAAACAAATTAAATCACATTATTACTCTTCATTAAGATATAAGATAATATCTTTTGTTTCAAAAAAATATATATTATCTAAATATATAATCTAATCTCATCTTCTTGATTTTGTAAACCTTGGAGCGAGGGAGAGTCTTTTGTTTGGGGTTTGATTTATTTTTGCTAATAGTGATTTCTTTGACTTGCCAATATTAAAATCGAATTTTGATAAAAATTGAAGGGAAAAAAAATTATATAAATATACTACCATTGAATCAACATAACCTTCTAAGACCAAACCTAATTCTGGGCTAAATGCTATTTTTTAGGTTTTATTTCCCCCCTCTCAAATATAACTCAACTTATACTAAATGTGTGGGTTAAAAGGTAAAAGTCAAACAAAAGCTAAATTCCTCTTAGGATTTGGCCCAGAAAATCGTGTGGGCACCACCAGCGAGACCCCATCCACATAGACATGTCTTCCAGGATTTATTGAATTCAACGGTTGAGATCGAATATAATCAAATCTAACGGCTCAAATTTATGTCCAACGGTTAAATAATTAAAAAAAATTATTTAACTCAAAATTCACCGAAATGTAGTAATTTTTTAATATTTATATGAAATTAAATTATGATAGTGTACATAATTTTAAAAAAAAAATTACTTTAAAAGAAAAAATTAACCTAAATTTATTGTTTAATAATCTTAGGCTAAAAAATTTAGGCCAAAAGGATTGGAGCAAAAAAACTGTTTCTAAGCTAAAACCTAAACTTTATGGGCTAAAAATGTTAGGTTTTAGCCCAAGGATTGGGGATGGTCTAAGAGAGCAACTTACATAGTAAGACTGTAAGAGTATACGAGTACTTTTGACACGGAACACCGAGAAAAATAATATATGTTGTTAAAAGTTTGATACTCTAGTCTAACTTCACATTCTTGTCTAAATTACTACAAGCCATTTTAATGGTAGTGAACAATAATATGATACTCTAAACTACTCCAATTAACGAGAAAAATGGCGCACACAACCTAGATAAGTAAGCTTTCACCTCTTCTCTTTGGTTATAGGTATTGATTTTGATTTGATATTTGTTAAGAGTTAGATGGGGATACTTGAGTTAAGCGTCAATCAATCTCTCTTCCCCTAAAAATCTTGCAGACAAGGAGGAGGTCTTAGAAAATAGACAATGAAAAATGACCACGTAGGTTTCAACTCAAGTGGTACAAAATAATGTCCAAAAAGAAAAAGAAAAAACTACGAAAGGAAGATAATATTGTGGTCCTTGTAATTTCAACCACTAAATAAATAAATTATAAATTTCTAATATATTTGTCCATGCTTTAAGATCCTCAAAATTTTATCCAGAATTTCTCACTAATATTTGTGGATAAGAATCTCCAGTGGAAGCCACAACACAACACACACACCGCTAGACTACAATTCCAGCCCTTCCACTTTTACACAGGCTTACATGCACATTTAGCAGCCAACCATGCAGCTCCACCTCCCTCTCCAACCTCTGCCACTGTCAGCTCAATAGGTAAATGCTTAATTATTAACTTAATTGGATTTCTAATATATGTTTAATTTTTTTTGTTTTAAAGTTTGTAGCTTTGAGTTTTACTTAATTGCTGTGTGGAGAGCTCAAATTGTACTATTAATGTCCTTAAGCATTGGTTATGATAACTATGATGGTTTTCAGAAACCCTTTTAATTGCATAAATATTTGAAAGATGTGGGTTTGGATGTTTGGGCTGGATTCTTTTCCCCATTTTTGTTTTTCTTTTGTTGGATTTATAGGGTTTATTTTATTTTATGTTTAAGCGTTATTGGGAGCGGAAATTGAACTTGAGACGTCGTTACAGAAATAAATGTTCTTAATCAACTGAACTACAAGCCTGTTGCCTTTGAGATTTCGAATTTCGGACTTTCATTTCATGAAAATGGTTCTTGTTGCCTGGATTTTTGGTTACTGTTCCCTCTTCCCAGCCTTCAGTGGATGCCAGCAGTGGTATATGGATTAGATAGTGGATGTCTCAAAAGCTATGGAAATTTCTGATACAGTGAATGTTCATGCCTTAAACTTGGCCTTTACAGGTATGGACTGGAAGTCAAAATCTGAATTTGATCAAGGAAGTTGCGAAATTGAGGAAGCAGTGGAGAAAAGAACTGGGAGAGTTTGGTGCTGTTAGGGGCTCAGCTCATGGGTAGACGGCAAGAGGTAACGATTCCGTTGGAGGCAACGAACCATCTTTACTCGCGGTATCATATCGTATTAGCTTAGTAGTCAGTTTGCTTGAATGTAGTATGTTTGCTTGATATGTTGCAGCTTATGTAAGTTTATGGTTCAATCAATGTACATTCTGTTTCTTCCTTAATCTGCACTACTAATTAGGCTGACAATGCGTTGTTCTTTCGTAAACCTTTGTTGATGTACATTAGGTGTAGTTTATGCGTGTGTGTGGTTAATTAAACATGGTAAATGGTCTAATTCTGATCAATGTGAACTTCCTAGGAGCCACAGTCGCGCAAGAAGGGATCAACTCCGGGAGATGCAGGGATCCAATCCCGCTGCCTTGTATGTTTGGGCAAGAGTAGTTGCCAAGTTGTTCGTTCAAGAACGAAATTGATGAATGCTTTGATTGCAAAAAGGAAGCCTCATGAGGCCCATTCCGTTTTCAAGAGTCTAGCAGAAGAAGGACACAGGCCAACTCTTATAACGTACACAACTCTTGTAGCTGCCTTGACGCGCCTGAGGCGTTTCAAGTCTATTCCCTCGCTCCTCTCTCAAGTGGAGGAGAATGGTATGAAGCCCGATTCAATACTTTTTAATGCCATGATCAATGCTTCCTCTGAGTCTGGAAATATCGACGATGCCATGAAAATCTTTCAGAAAATGGAGGAGAGTGGATGTAAGCCGACAACCAGCACTTTTAACACTCTTATCAAAGGGTATGGAATTGTCGGTAAGCCTGAAGAAGCTTTAAAACTGCTAGAACTTATGTTGCAGGATGAGAATACAAAACCGAATGACAGGACGTATAATATTATTGTTAGAGCCTGGTGTAGCGAGGGGAAAATGAATCAAGCCTGGAATGTGGTGTATAAGATGGTTGCATCTGGTATTCAACCCGATGTAGTCACTTACAACACATTGGCAAGGGCTTATGCCGAGAATGGAGAGACATGTATGGCTGAAAGGCTGATGTTCGAGATGCAGAACAACAAAGTTAACCCCAATGAGCGAACTTGTGGCATCATTGCAAATGGCTACTGTAAAGAAGGTAGCATGACAGATGCCTTGAGGTTTGTATACAGAATGAAGGATCTTGGTGTGCAGCCGAATCTTGTTGTTTTTAACTCTCTTATCAAGGGATTTCTGGACATTACCGATACTGATGGAGTTGACGAGGTGAGTTTTTACCCTTGATTCTTTAGCACTCAGTTCCTCACTTTCTCACAGAAATTTTACTTACATAAAGAGCTTAACTTCACAGGTACTAACGTCGATGGAAGAATTTGGAATAAAACCAGATGTAATAACATTTAGCACCATAATGGATGGATGGAGCTCAGCAGGACTCATGGAAAAATGCCAGGAGGTCTTCAATGACATGATAAAATCCGACATAGAACCTGACATCCATGCATTCAGCATTCTTGCAAAAGGCTATGTGCGTGCCGGTGAGCCTGAGAAGGCCGAGTCACTTATGACATCCATGGGAAAATATGGCGTGCACCCAAATGTTGTAATCTTCACGACCATCATAAGCGGGTGGTGCACCGCTGGAAAAATGGAGCATGCTTGGAGTGTCTATGAGAAAATGTGCGAAATGGGAATCACCCCGAACTTGAAAACTTTTGAGACCCTTATATGGGGATATGGAGAAGCTAGGCATCCATGGCTAGCAGAAGATTTACTCAATATAATGGAAGAGAAGGGAGTTCATCCTACTAAGAGGACTATCCAGCTCGTGGCTGAAGCTTGGCGTGCGATAGGTTTAGTGACTGAAGCCATGAGAGTCTTAAATGATTCGGACAAAGAAAATAGGAGGGACAAGATACCTGATCAGAGCTTGGAGATCATTAGTAGGAAACAAAACTTAAGTACTTCTTATCCTAATGTTTTGCAGATACCTGGAGTAGTAGTTTCTGATAACGGCGGTTCTGCTGCCAACATACGAGGTCATATGCTTGTGAGAGGGTTTGAGTTTTCAGCTGAAAGTATGCAGCACAGTGCTACCAAAACCATGTGTCTTACGCAAACTACATCGTCCGTGCTTAGAGTCCAGCAACCACTGATTGTATGTAGAAGGCAGTTTCAGTGTCAAGTTGGGATGTTCAGGCATTTCGTACATACATGTCCGGTGGTGTAAATATATAAACGAGGAAACAAAGGCGGTCGCGGTGATCAGTGATCAGGAGGATTCCTTGGTTCTGATTCTTGAATTCAAGAGTGGGGATGATTCTTTTGCTAATCAGAGCTGCTGATTGTGTTATACTTCCATTCCTACTGGTGTTGCTGATGAATTTGTTCTGAAATTGTGTAATTTGCTACATGGGATGTGTAACATATACCATATGTGTTCATAATTCAAGGCAAAAAAATCTACATCTGGATATCTAAACAGACAGAAGCTACTACAAAAAACAAACTAACCTATGTAACAAACCTAAAAATAACGGGTACGAACTTAGGGTATCTCCGAACAGTACTAGTTGAGGTCAAAAACTCGTTTTACACCCCCGTAGGACCAACAAACAAGGAGCCAATTATGTACAAGTTGCAGGATCAAAATTTTCCACACTCAAAACAAAAAATAAAAATAAAAAGAAGAAGAAGAATACCCAAAAGCTACGAAATCTGTAGAGATTGGTTTGAATGAGTAGCTAGCTTTGAAACAAAGCGAGATGCTCTCTCTACACGTCTTCCCTCCATCAACTTACCTCCAAAACCCTAACTTCAACCCTACCCATTCATCCACCCCAATCCAAATCCCTAATTTCAAAGTCCTCAATCTCCACCCAATTTCAAAAACCAACTTCAAAGCCCTTAACTTTCGACGATTTAAGCTCCCAAATTGTAAAACCCATCTCAGAAAACTTTCTTGCAATGCTCTGGAGGACTCCGGCGAGGAAACGAAGGCGGTTTTGGGCAGTGGGGGTGGTGATGGTGGCGGAGGAGGCGGTGGTGATGGCGGAGGGGATGATGAGCAGGTGGAGAAGAAGAGTGGGACTTTTCCGGAATGGGTCAGTATCACTACCGGCGATGCAAAAACGGTGTTTGCGGCGATTGCAGTGTCCCTGGCGTTTCGGAGTTTCATAGCTGAGCCGAGGTTCATTCCTTCGTTGTCAATGTATCCTACTTTGGATGTGGGAGATGGAATTGTAGCAGAAAAGGTCAGATTTTTATTTATTTTTCTGGTGAATGTATTGCTTATGGCTGTATGGTTTCTTTTTAAACCTATTGATTTCGCTTTAGAAGTCTGAATTGTAATGGCAACATTGCTACTTAGCTACATTTTTAGATGAAGCTTGTGTTTGAACTTAATTAGTGATTACAATTCGGATTTCAGAAATTAGAATTTGGATGGAGTCATTGAATTTGGATGACCAGTTTATGCATCGGTCTTGTAGTACCCGGGGAAAAACGGAGTTACCATTTTCTTGATATGCAATGTTTGAGAGGGTGAGGTTACATAAGAAGGATGATAAAGAAGGGGATGACAGATGAGGGTTAAACTTTCAGGGGCCTTGTACTACCTGGGGAAAAACAGAGTTACCATTTTCTTGATATGCAATTTTGAGAGGGTGAGGTTACATAAGAAGGATGATAAAGAAGCGGATGACAGATGAGGGTTAAACTTTCAGGGGCACGAGGTTTAGCAAGAAAAAAAGCTTCCAGGGCACATAGGCAATTGAGAAGATAGTGGTAAGGCATTTTATACAGAGTGACAGATTTCTCATTAAGCTAATGTCAAGCTAGATTGATCAGATTTGTGTGCACTTGAATTGTTTGATTTTTTTGGTCGACAGGCCAAGGGCCCCACTCCAACAACACTGATAGTGTCCCCAACTTGATAATTACCACCTGCCCAATCCATCAAGTGTGGGGTTTTATCACAGAAAGGCCTCGGTATTAGTTAGAGTGGGGTGATCATACTTCAACTCTTTCTTTCTTCTTTCACTCACCGATGTGGGATATCCAACGAGTATGTGATTTTGTTTGATCATCAATGATAACGTATGTTCTGCTTAAAATTGTCAGGTTTCATATTATCTCAGAAAGCCATGTGCGAATGATGTAGTTATCTTTAAAAGTCCACCAGTCCTCCAGCAAGTAGGATATACTGAGGACGATGTCTTCATTAAACGAATTGTTGCCAAGGAAGGTGATACTGTAGAGGTGAGACTGGCATTTTCGCATGTCATAATATGGTGGTGGTACTTTCTGTTTTCTTGCTATTTAATTACATCCCTATGTCAACCAAGAGGTTTATGAGACCAGTATACTTTACATTCCCTACTGTATGACGAGAAATCTAAATTAAGATTTTGTCGAGAACGAGTGCTATGACAATCTAGATATGCAAATTTAATTCCGATTTGCTTTGAAAGTTAGTAGATTTATAATAATACAGTGACGGTTTCTGTATGTCTGTCTAGAAAGTTGTCTTTTATCTGTCGTTGTTGATACCTAAATTTTAGGAACATAACTACAAAAAATTATGGCTGATTGCAGGTGCGCAATGGGAAGCTCATAGTAAATGGAGTGGAGAGAAATGAAAAATTCATCCTTGAACCACCTGCATATAATATGACTCCTATTGTAAGAAATATGTTACGACATTTTATGTACCCATACCTTTTTTTTTCATTTATTTGAGGTGGTATGGTGGTTTCCATGTTTTAGATCTTTTATAAAAGAATGTAACCTTTGCATCTTTTTCTTCTGTGTTTATGTTGCACAGCGTGTGCCAGAGAACTCAGTTTTCGTGATGGGTGACAATCGAAACAACAGCTACGACTCGCACATATGGTAATGTTTCTAAAACCCAAGTGCAGAATTGCGAGATATGTTAGTTTTAAGACCTTTGATTTACCTCTTATCTTTTAGTTCCTCCTGTTGATTGCTTGTTCAAGTTTTGAAAATGTTTAGGGGTCCATTGCCAACCAAGAATATTTTAGGAAGATCCCTGTTTCGGTATTGGCCACCAAAGAGGATCGGTGCCACAGTTCATGAGACCGGCTGTGCTGCTGATAAGCCGGAGAGTATTCCAACGTCTCAGCTAAAGGAAGGTCTGGAAGGCATTCCAGCGTCTCAGCTAAATGAAGGTGTATCATTGAATTAGTAACCCTACGAAGTTTCTTCTGGCTGGTCACATAAAATTGTTTCATTTTTTGCTTTGGATCTCATGTAACATCTCTGTTATAAAGAAACACGCTTACGGGCAAATTTTTGGAAGGCCCTAGTTCATTATAATTAGTGTTACATTGTAAATCGACGCTTGATTTACGTAACTTATTCTCATTTCAAAATGCATAAACGAATAACTTGGACACAAAAAGCAAAATTCTTTTAACTTATCAACTGTCATATAAGATGGATATCGTCGATCCAACAGTCATATAATTTAACTTCCATCACACTCCGATAACCATTATAACTGTAATATGTGCTCGTTCCATGAAGAAACTGCGCAAACAAGACGGAGAGGTTTGCCTTCAGTGCTCATTTATAAGTACATGAACTCGTTTTTAACTTGATGGGTGTGCTAATATGAGAGCCGATTTCCATGGTGCAAGATACGTGCCTTCGGTGCTTTGATCTCACCAGCTTCCCCACCACATTCCCTCGCGACCGGACTTCAAACACCAGCATCATGGGAACTCCTCCGTTGTTATCAGATACTGCTAAGCTTGCCCCAGCCCCGTATAAAGGAACCTTGATCCCTTGGAGGTTCACAGTCACGTTCCGGTAGCTCTTTCTTGGTTGGTAGTATTTCTTCAACTGCATCCGAATTTGCAACCAATAAGCACAAGGTGAAGAAAGGCGCAGGTTCTCAAATCACACCCAAATTGTATGAATTCTTACCTGACCAGTTGCAACTGCAATCTCTGAATACATCAGTTTAATCGGCGTGGAGCTGACATGGATACCGAAGAACGTAGCAGGGTTGTACACAGTCATCCTCACTGAACAGTTCATTGTCAGCATCTTTGTAGGCACACCAGTCATGTCCGATCCTTCCCCGAAATAAAAATTATGGACTGCCAAGCTCTGTAGGAAAAGGGTTTTGAAAACACTTAAATTGAAGATTATTTGAAACATAAGTAGTTACCATTAGACAGTAAAATCAGCAAAAGAAAAATAAAAGTGATCTCGGCACATCCCTTTTCTCTTCATGCCCGCCCGTATTTGATTTTGACCTCTGAATTAAATAAATCAAGGTACAAATAAACAGTTGTGCACACGAGAAGAAAAAGGTTGCGCGGAAATAATTTCCTAATAAAAACTTTAGTTATCTCTCTAAATTGAGAGAATATTTTTCTTTGTGTATATATCTCTAAATCTATTCCTATCTCAATCGTCTTCCGTGGAATGCTGAGTGAGATAAACACAAGAAAATATACAACGTAAAAGAACCCCAACGGGGAGAGTTCACTAGTACTTGCCAGGTTCCAAGTTCACTAACCTAACTAATAACACACATTCCCAAAAGATTACTTTACCCAAAAATCATTAAAATAATCAACCCAACATACCTTAACAGCAACCCTTGCTCTGTTCGGCCTGCTAGCTCCCCAAAGAATTAAGCAAAAAACAGAGAAAATCACAACAAATCCGAACAGAGCAACACAAATCTGGCACCTTCTCGGAATCCCTTTATTCCCATAAAGCCCTCCATAATCTCCATCCTCCTCGATCACATTGCACTCCGGCCACCCCTTGTCGTTGCGCTTCCGGGCACCCTTCTGGCCCGAATTGGAGGACCGGAAAGGGCCCGAGACCCGACTGGCGGAGGAGGCCCGGGAGTGGTGGCCGTAGGAGGGGTGGGAGGGGGACTCCATGGGACTGTTGAAGGCGGGGGTGGCCTGCATTGTGGAGGATTTATCGCCATCGTTGGAGTCCCTGGAGGGGCTTTGAACGTAGTACACCGGGCGCTTGGGTGATCTGGGTGGTGATGGGGATAGACTCGTCACGTCTGAGTCGGATTTCGCGTGCATCATAATTACTGTGGGGGTGTGCAGTATTTAATGTGTGAAGATACTGATTTTGCTTAGAACGCTGTTGGAAACTTTGAAGCTTTTTTGGTAATTTGATTTTGGTTTTGTGAGATTGCTTGGATTTTGATTAAACAGATGAGAATGCCAGAACTGGTGAAAGATGATGAATCAGACCCAGCTGGGAATTTTGAAACTTTATTGGAAATTTGATTTGGGTTTTGTGAATTGATTGGGTTTTAAATAAACGGCACGGCTAAAGCTGAGAAAAATGCCAGAATTGGTAAGAAGATGAAGAACAACTGAGCAAATGGAACAGAAAAAGTAGGCCTTTTGGCTCAGAAAAAACAGAGATTTTGGTGGAAAATGTTAAATTTGATTGAACCCAGGTGGAAATTTGGAAGCTAATCGGAAACTTGATTTGGGTTTTAATTAAAGCAAAACGAAATTACCAGAATTGGAAAGAAGACGAATAGCAAACTTGATCAAATTAAACAGAAAACTAGTATCCTTCAGCTAAGAAACTGAATTCGATTACGCCCAGATGGAAATTCAAAACCTTTTAATGAAATTTGATCTGGGTTTTCGTCAGGTTGCTCGGAATTCAACCGGGTTGGTGGAAAAAACAGACTGAAATGGCAGAATTAGAAATAAGACGAAAGAGCAGAAAATGAACAGAAAAGTTTGTGCCTTCGAGGGGTTCAGAAACTGAGGAGGGATCTAAAGGGACTTTCGGTGTGCTTCTCCCCTCTCTCTCTCTCTCTCTCTCTCTCTAGAGAGTGGCGTTTTAGTGAAGTGGGCACACTGAGTAAAGCAGAGCACTACCACTACCGCAGAACAAGTTGAATAACCACATACTTTTGTTGGTCAGAGAGTGAGAGATACAGACGGAGTTGGGGTGGAAGGAGCCAGAGGAACGTTATCTTAGATACAGCGAGGTTTGGATTTAGGTTCAGAGGTGCCGAAGCTGCAGGTTCGGGAATTAAGTGTCGGCAGTTTTTTAGTCGTCCGTTACTCTAGTTACCCGCGTTAACCATGTGAATTTTTGACGGGGTTAGTTTTGTGACAGTGTTACGTTTGGCGCGCACGAGGTGACGCTGTCCGAGTGGCTGGTACTGATTGACGCCGTTACTTTGCGACGTCTATATCCTCATTTGTCCTTTTATTTCGAAGTCTGAGGTATTTTACACTCCTAAAGACTAATCTTTATGAGGTTCAGAAAGACTAAATGCGTGGCACACCTCATCTCATAACTTTATACCAAAAGATCATCCGTGATTTTGTAAACTGACTTAGAATTCCAAGTTATACGAAGACCACTTGCCGTGATTGATGATCCTCACTAGTCATCGTGTTACAATTTTGGTTAAAGATTTTACAAATTCATACTTCGTAACATTTTCACCACTCCGAAATATGCATTAGATGAGTTTGGTTCAAAATTCATTACAATTGACTTTGAACTTACGCAAGAGAGAGGACGGCCTGCATGAATAAGCCTTGGTAACATTTCATGTCTATAAAACGTATTAGTTTTTTATCTACCATTGATTGCATAGCTGTGTATCAATAATATTACGTGCGAATAAAACGTGTGAGATTTTTATCCACATATGAGAGATGACACTTGCCGGATCCTCCAATGACATGCGTTTCATCATACATCATGCGATCGGTTTTTGTCAGGTACTGTTTACATTTAATTTTAAATAAAAAAAAATTTACAATGATTTCTGACCGCACGATATACGATAAACGAATATGATTAGAGAATTTTCAAAATCCTCATAAGAGGATCCGACGAAGATCCTCCTGGTCCACATATGGTTGTGTAAGTGTGTATGCAAGTTGCTCAAAGAGGGGAGAGACTTCCTTACTGTTACTACATGTCCATCATGAAATTCCATCAATGATAAAATATTTTGGTAGATGGATAAAATATGAGGATATTTTGGTTTTAAGTTTTAGCCTATTAATAGAAATGTCCTCTAAAATTGTTAGTTTGTCTCAATTTATCTCTCGAAACTAATTTTATCTCACTTTGTCCCTTAAATTAATATTTTCAACTCTTGTGATTCCACTTCATTCCATATCGTTAAAGAATTGTTAAATTCAAGGATATTTTAGACCTTTACTTTTTGTATATTTTTTTTCCTCTAGCCTAGACGCATGAGTTAGGACAATTGTTTAAAATAAATTATTCAATCAATAGAAAAATTCCAAGCAACAATGTAAAACTTTTGGATGCAAACTGTGAACATTTGCTTTCGATGATTTTTTTTTGGTTGAGGAAGTTTTTTTGGACAAGATAGCTTAATGATTTTTTTTAGATTATATTTTGTGCAACTAATTTGAAATTATTTTTTGATGGGTGAAACTAGGCCAATTTCGATTAGAAAGATATCTTGAAATATGTTTCCTTTCTGTTGTAATGAGTATTTTTCAAGTGCAAAGTTTCAAGCCATTACATATGGCTTGCAAGTTACTAAAACCCTCTTCGGAAAAATGAACGATAATGAAATTGTGTCGAGTGGATTATTTATTTACATGTTGTGCACAATTTTCGCTCAACTTAATGATTTTTTTTTAGATTATATTTTGTGCAACTAATCTAAATTATTTTTTGATGGGTGAAACTTATGGTTAGGCCAATTTCGATTAGAAGGAAATCTTGAAATAGGTTGATCATGTTTCCTTATTGTTGTAATGAGTACATTTCAAGTGCAAAGTGAGTACACATGCCTTGCAAGTTAAATGACCCTAAAGGTTCTTTAACAAAAGCCAGTTTCATAAGGCAAAGCGAGACAAAACTGATGTTAAAATCAAAACAAAGACTCGTCACTTTGAAACACAAATAACACTATAATGTGGTGCTACCAGCAGCAGCCAGTCACATGTGCAAAAGACAACTTTATTAACCATAAATTTCAATTTAGGTGGACAATAAGCCTACAATCGTGAGCACTACCAACAAATACCATCTATGCTACTCAACCTCATACAATGGCATATCCAGCTACAAACTCATGTGTGCTTCGTTGCTGCAAGTCCTTTCGAATGCCCGGAGTGCCCCGATCACCACGAGACTCGTTCAACAAACATCACAAACGTGACACCTGCAAGAAACAAAATACAAAAATGCCAATACCACAAAAACTTAGAAACACTGCTCGACGAACTGCATATGCTTAAAGGTTTCATGGACTCGGACAATTGATGCAATATCACAGTAGTCGGCAAGGCCAAAGAGGCCACTACGACGAGAGACCAAAACATAAACATCTTGGAATAACGATTGATGCTGCCATAGGTAGTGTGAGATACTCGAGAAAACAAATTCCAAACAATTAAGCAATGTTGATGTTGCAAGATACAGCATCAATCTAACTGCCATAGGTCAACCCAATTCCGCCTTGGGAGGGATCAGATAAGCATTCCACACAGAAGAAATGGATTAAAATTTAGTAGTAAACAATACCGGCACCAACAATCTCAGACATGCTTGCATTCACAAATACAATTAAAAGAACACAACAAACAAATGAGAGCACAATGATGAAGGACAACGCACAACAATGGCAATTGGTACCATGATAATCTCAGGGATTTAACAAAACGTGGGATAGTTGCAGGAGGACGACAGGGGGTGCACAATCAATAAATCAACCAGGAAATCGTGCAACTCCCGCCCCCGCCTGCAACTATTCCTCCACTTTCATCCCACGATAAGCAATTTCTGAATGTTATTGATCAGAGAACATTTGCATAATCCGTATCCACACTCGGCAAACAGGGCAAAAACAAAAGGGAAAAATTGACTGGATGAAAAAATAAGCGCAATTTTGACACAAATATCAAGTTTAAATTCAAAACTAGAGAAACAATCACAAGGGTCGTCAGATAGGAGCGAAAGACATGAAATTTGCTTAATCACAGAGATTCAGTTGAACTATGCGTCAAATCATCACGCGACCCTACTGTTCATAATTGACAAACGATAAAATAATCTACGCTAAATTCATAAAAACGGATGTTATTATTTTCGAAAAAGAGATCAGCCTCAGAAGGAAGGCAGTAGGTATATATGTAATCACAAATTGTCATAAATTACACGAAAACCGTACTATCATCATTGGCAGCCGAGCTCAAATCCTAAACCCTGTTCATTTCTTTTCTGGGAAATAATTTGGTGGGTATTTTCATAAATCCAAAACCAACAAAGAAGATGCCCAGAAAAAATTCAAACAAAATAAAAAGATTAAAAATTTCATCTTCCTAAAATTTGGAAAAAGACTTTGATCAGCCTCATAGAGAAGATTAGGTTGTTCCACATAGAGAAATTCAGACATATGCTTGTCTAAATATTTAATTTAATCATCGGCTGACCTAAAAAGAATCACAAAAAACAGATGTTTTTTTATAACAAAAGGAGATTAGCTATAATTAAACCCTAATTTGGAGAAAATCAAGAACAAAAGATATTAATTTTTTAAGATTTGGAATGAGAGGGACTCAGAATATGGGTGGTGATATAGCAGGATGGTCGGCAAGGCCTTTACGGCCGTTACGACGAACGAGACCTTATATCAATGAATCGTCATTGCCCCAAAATTTGAATTCAAAGCTACAGAAATTGGAAACAAAATAGAAAATAAATGGCGATGGTGATGGCGATGGAAATAGTTGAAAACCCTAACTGCAGAGGAGCTGGAAAGTTGGAAACCCTAATTGCAGAGGAGCTGGAAACCCTAAGCGGCCGAGTAGACATTCATATTTTTGTGTGTTTTGGGTGGAAGAGTTCGCGGGTTTATAAAGAGGTGTGGCGGAGGCTTTGGGGGCTAGGGTTTTGCGTATGGGTAGGGCTTTTGAGTTGGGACTATTGTACGCTACATGTGGGTGTATGGTTATAACATGCGCCTCATCCTGTGACAGATGAAGTTGGGCTCTAACATCAACTGATCCACATCAGGCCAGCCCATGATAAAGCCCTTACAACAGAAAAGGCCCATACCTGAATGAGTTTTTGAAAGGATTTTTATTTTCACTGAGTTCATGGGCATGGACGGCAGTTGATGAAAATAAGAAGTATATACCACCATCTTAGGGCCGTTTTGGGCGGCTATTTTTTGGAAGTGCTTATGCTCAAAAAGTATTTTTTGCTGTAAGGCGTGTTTACAAACCTGTAATTGGAATGAAAATAAAGAATCTAATTCTGATTACGGATTATACTTGTGTTTATTAAAATTGGGATGAATCAAAAGTGTGTGGGACCCACATAAAAAATGAATTTCAATTCCCAGGATTGGAGGAATTAGACTCCTTCTATGGATGTGGTAATTGAATTTTGGGAGGGTGAGGGAATCGAGAATGCATTTGCTCCTCCTATTATGCCCTCGATTACTTTTTTTATTTCTAAGACTATCCTTTATAAACCCATTAACCCTAGTTAAATTATGCACAACTCCTTACTTTTTATTTATTTCTATGCTCATTCACATTATGCACAATTCCATGCATATGCCGAAGAGAAGAAACTACAACTTGAGTGATAAAATTTAAATATTAAAATAAATACTTAAATTTATAAATAAATAAAAAAAACAAAAGCATTTTAGTGTCTATGAAATAAAAAAGCAACTTAATTTTTTTTTCTTACTATTATATATTATATCAAATTTTATTTAAAAAAGTACATAAAATATTTGATTTGGGACAAGGGCATTTTAGTAATCATACTGGTTTATATTCTGATTCTGCTTAATTAGTAAACAGCTTTATAAAATTAGTGTCATTTCTATTCCGATTTCAGAACATTTAAGTAAACAGTTTCAATAGGAATCCGATTCTAACTTCTGTTCATTCCAACTCCCCCTCAATTCAATTCATCATATTTTCATTACGGTTACGTAAACATGCCATTTTATCATAAATTCCAAGTGATATCCATCGATTTTGCCCGAGAATCCATCAATGAGTTGTTTCTTGGTTAACCATTACACCAAATCAGACCAACTTTCTTTCTTGACACAAACTAGATTGGGAGTTTGGGGAAATCGAACACTAAATTTCAAGAGCGCGGGTAAATACAACCACTCGAAGCCCCTACAACAAAATTTTATCTTGGTTTGGCTGAGTCCGTCCTCGATTATACGTACCGTGACCCGTTATATATAGTAGCACAGCAATGATCAAGTTTCCTTAACAAACCAAAGAACCTGCCGTTTCAACCTACAACATTGCTTTAGTATGACAAGAATCAAGAGTTTTAAATTAAAAAGAAAATGGCTATAAATTAGCCTTTAAATATGAAATGTAAAAATAAATAAATAAAAGGCTATAATATGCCTCACTTAATCCATCAAGCTATATTTCAAGCAAACACAGAAACACTAACATTTCTACATTCTAACATCACAACCGATGTTACAAATTTGACCCGAAAAAAACCGATGTTACAAATGTCACCAGAATCTAAGACCTGATAATATAGCACCACATTGATTGCAAGGCCAGTCTGATGACATTCAAGAACCAAAGAAGGTAAACAAATTAAAGAAGCAACTTAGCTAAATCTAACGCCTTCCCTCATCTTTCCACTGGCATGATCCGCGAATCAACCGTTGACAGGATCTGGGGCATTGACATGCCTCCAGACACAACGATTTCTGCATTAAAAAATAAACAAATAAGATACTGCATCAATGGTAAGTACAACTTCATGGAGATAAAGCAACTATTTTCCTCTCTATTTTAACCTTTCACTTTTCGGATGTGGTAGGTAAATTCAAGCTAAGGGCTCAAGTCTATTAATCCCTGCCGCTTTATTTCTATATGAAGTTGAATAATATAAGCTTACTCACCAATTCCCTCCCGTACGGATAAATTTGGTCTGATAACATCCTTGGTGTTGACCAGGAACACATCACCAATGTAAAGATGGTTCGTGGGAACATAAACACAGCACAACTCCTCATCTCCAGAATAACTCTGCAAAATAATTTTGGAGCCAAGGAGAAATAAAGTCACCGTTACAAACAGTCTGAAAAACCAATTATGTTTAAAAGCACAAGCTGCACAACATCATTTCATCCGTTAAGTTCACGTTTTTTACAATGAAAAATTATTACCATACCTGTAGGACAACGGATGAAGTGATGAACCCGAATGCATATTCACCAATACGTGGATGCCTTATTATGGCCACTTCCTTGAAGGCTTGTGTGTTTTGATCTGAAATTATAGAGCTAAAGATTAAAGATTGGCCCCACGTAATTCATTCATTCAAACAAAGAGGATGAAAATTTCTATAGAGCTCACCTGGGGATATGGCAGAACTAATCTGCTTGGAGGCATTGTAGATATGACGAACAAACGGCATTCTTTTGATAAACCACTCACCAAGGCCCAGGACAGATGCACCCAACCATGATGACATGAACACCCCAACGAGAAATATGAATGTTATGGAAGTTACAAATCCAAGACCTAACATGTATATGGAAGTTGAAAGGTCAATTATACATTGTAAAACCAAACCAAAACAGAATCACTGAAAAAGGATGTGTTGACTGTAAACTAGGCATCATATAATGAATCTGAAAAAAGCGTGTTGTGTGTCATATGGTGCATTAGGGGTATATTTTTTTGTCAAACTCCAACATTGACCATACCATATGCGATGCAGGAGCCAAGTTAACACATTAGAGTCCTAGTTTCTTATGTAATAAATGCAGTTTCCACGTACTCTGCGGGTTATAAGTTAGTCTTTACACATGTACTCTCTATGTTACAAGATTAATACAATGTGTCATAAATTAGTCCTTAGAATTCCTAAGTATATTCATGTGGATCTTTCCAAATTCATGTACCAATTAGCCCATAAAAGGATCTACTTTGAAAGCTTTTAAAATCAGATTTAGTGAAAAGTTCTGGAATTTCTGCTTGCGTGTGAAGCACATGTTGACTTGGAGTGAATCCAAGGAATATTCTGGTGTGATGCCAGATTTTTCCTAACTTCTCTTCTGAGGTGATTCCAATACACCTTTGTTGTGATGCCAAAGGCCAGAATTAGTCTGGATTTCTCTTTTATTCCCATCCCTTCTTATTGTCCTACATCATATGGCAACATCCTTTGATTCCTTTGCTTACATACTCTAGATCTGATATATGATCACCAGGGCAATTAAGCACCTGTTTCTAAGAATAGGACAATAAAGCATGCAAGTTAAAGAAAGTCAAACTCTAGCTTCACAGCATCTTGTTTTCATTTATCTAAAGGATATGAACTGTCATTTATCCAATTACCAAATAACTAATGCAAGTTCGAATAATAACAACGAAATAATGGGGATAAAGGGAGTACATTTCTGAATACTACTTACCAAAAATGTTGATTCCAAGTTGAGCATAGATCGGAGAGAAGAAGCCATCCACAAAGTGAATGAACCACCATGTGATATAGAAAGTGATCGCTATTGGAAATAGGATCACACTGTAAAAGAACAAATAGTGAGCAGCCAACATAATTTATACGAGAAAAAAGCAATCTTGAACAAAGAAAATGTTGACAGCAAAGCTAGTATGATATAATATATATGATCTCATTACTACTGCATCAAATGGATGCACCAAGATAAATCAAAACATACATGATGAGCATAAATTTCCATGAAATGGTCTCAGTCTAAAACTTATAAGAAGCTAAGTTGTGCATTTCTTGAATTCATGCGAGAGGGTAGTTCTCTATCTTATCCAACTATTACTTTGCCTGTAACAAAACTCCTAGAGCTCAAACAAATGATATACTTCTACTTTCAGAAAGAGGGAAAAATAGATTATAGATACATGCCAACAATCTAAGTTTAAATTCGTATCACTACCAAAGCATTCCATCCTTCAGAATACCTCATGGCTCAAGCTAATAAACTTAAAAAGTACCTTGAGAACTAAATCTTAACAGTAATCAGAAATCCAAGAACTTGTACAGGTGCAAAAAACTAACGTCACATTTTGATCATTAAAGAAATTTACCCTCCCCACAACATAGAATTGATGGTTTACACACAGGTTCAAATGCAATAGCATATGCACGTGATTTGAACGAAAATAGGAGCCACAAGAAAGAAATATTCACCATCCTGTCATGAACTTTTTTGATGCCCAACTTCTAACAACTTTGGAAAACGTCTGCACAGACATAATTAGAAATCAGAACGATTTTACTGAAGATTAAGAAAAAACGCACAAACGCACTAAACGTGGGCAAACTTATGTGGCAATTTAGGCCATAAAAAATAACAAACTTATGTGTCACCCAATTTCTTATCGAAATGTCTAGATATACCACTATCAATTACTTGGAAGCTGGAGGATAGAAATAAAGTCGTACTCATACCAAAATTTCGAACCAATTAGCACATTTCAAGTCCAAATTAACTGATGAAAATTTGACAAACAAACCAAGACCCAAATCTGAGTTTGCTTCTGCATTAGTCTCATGAAACAGTACATCAAACTAAGTCAAACACAAAATTAGAAATTTAATCACAAGAATCAACCCATGAATCACAATTAACACAAACACACTAACTTCAATTCGCAACCTATGAAAGAATTTCAGAATTTCCCTCGAATTTTCCTCCATTTTCTCAGCAACCAAACATAACATAAAGCAATGAAATTTGAAACAGAAAGCTAAACCCTAGGCCCATAAAACAGCAATCTAAAATCACCTCGCGGCCGGTGTGGTGGGAGGAGGAGGAAGACGAAGAGGAGGGTTTGGACGATGCATCCTCGTCGCCGGAGTCCGCCACGGGAATGAGAAGCTCACGGTCTCGCGGTTCTCTGTCTCTGCTCGCCATTACAATCGATGACGACGACTTCTCATCGCCCATCACCAGCAGACCCCAAATTGATATACGGCGCCGTTCCAACGCCGCAACGCGGGGCCCTTTTTTGCCAGTGAAATTCCAGATGAGCGAAGGACTCTGATTAGAGAGAAGCTCTCCTGATCCTCGTTTTGCTTCCTTTGTATTTCTGGCATTTCAATTTTTTTTGTTTTTATTAATTAATTTAATTAATTTTTTAATTGGGTGAGGATTTTGAAGGAATAAAATAGTTAATCCTTTTTCTCTAATTAGGCGAGTACTTCAAGGAATTTGTTTGTACAGCTAATTAAAAAATGGGCGGATTAATTAATGCGTAATCTCACTTTGTTTCTCAAAATTTTCTGTATATTGATGTTTGATGGGCTGTGTATTCAGATGATTGGATGGCAGCATTTTTGCCCCTCAATTTGGTTTTCTTTTTTGGTAATGAAGTATTGAGATAAGAGAGTTGTTGAATCTCTACTATATATACATACACAATTCTTAATTAGGAGTGTAATTTGGATGGTCTTTGAAATTAAATCTCAAGTTGGACTCCTAAGTGGAGGGGATGAGTAGATGATGAGTTTAACTTGAAAATTGATAAGAGCGTAAAGAAGATGTCAAATTTATGGTGGTATTATTAACGTCTAAAAAAAAACAGTTGAAAACTCACTTTTGTACAAATAAAAAAATATGTGTAGTTCACGTGAAATGACATATTCACTATGTGTTGCCAATTTTAACATTATGAGTTTGACACTTCCGCTTCTACAATTAAATTAAAGTGGAGCTCAATGTAGATGTATAAATAACTTTTCCAAATTAATCTTATCTTATAGGGGATGTCATTAGTACAAGAACAAAGGGAAGCAAAAATAAATGAACTTAATTTGGTTTTTTTGGTAGAGGAAGGAAAGACATAACTTGGCTTGGGACATCGACTTGGTCATCTTATTTTCTTGTGATTGCTACATGTTTTAAAGTCTAAAGCAGTTGAAAAGTATGTTTGAAAGTTTGTGTGTTGAATTTTTAACATCATATAACATAATTGGTCATCATCAACTAAGCTAGCAATACTAACACCAAACACTCTACCGAATATCAAAAGCATTTTTAATGGTGTAAAAGCATCTATTTAGTTGTGTCAAGCAACAAACTGTTTTTTCGTAAAGGGATACTTTGGATGTGGTCCCTAGTTCCTAACACTCTTTGACTAAAACCTTAATGGTATTTAAAGTTTGATCAAAGTCCCTTTACTTTGTACACCTCATTATATTACTATTAATATTTATATTTTTATAGTTTTGACATTAATTGTTTGATATTTTATGAGATTTATAATCCTATAAATTTAAAATCCCTCATTATAATAGTATTATAAACGGCTACAATAAAAAATATTCAAACATTTTGATTGAATAAATGGATAAAAACTATGTAACAATAAGAAATAATAAATGGCAAAAGAATATATCCATAGTGTTAAAAAAATTGGTACATTTCACATATAACAAAGTGGTACATTAATAAAGAAGAATGGGTACATTATAAATAAATTAGGGTCCAAATAAAAGATTAAAAAATTATGAGTACAAATGAATTTTAAAATATATGGGTGCAAAAAGAAATTAATACATGGGTACAAATAAAACTAAAAAGAAAATACTACAAATTTTAGTTGCAAATTAAAAGTTGGTACAAACTAAAAATATAAATATATGATACAAAGTTTAGCCATAAAACATAAATATACCATATGTAATTTTTCTATCTTTGATTAATTATACAATGTCACGTGACGGTAAACACATGGACACAAATACAAATAAAACTTTAAAAAATATGGGCACAAAAAGAAATTAATATATGGGTACAAATTAAAACTGAAAAGAAAATTGGCACAAATTAAAAAAGGTTTGCAAATTAAAAATGGGTACAAACTAAAAATAAAAATATAAAATTTAGTCATAAATATAAATATACTAATTGTAACATTTTTAACACTAAGGGAATATATTTAAAAATAAAAAATATCTATTATTGAAATAATTAAAGATATTAATACCCAAGGACCTTGATCAAAAATTGAAAAGGAATAGGGTTTTAATCAATGAAGCAGTGAAAAGAGGGATGCGAACCTAATTTCTCATTTCGTAAAAGTGTTACGTAAACATATACATTATACATAAGCATTTCCAAATGACCCCTTATTCATCTAGTTATACTTTTCTTCTTGGTATTGAAAATCCCTCCTCGTTGAGAGACTTTTCCAGGTGTCGGGTATTCAGTCGTACTCTACATGACATAATACAAAAGTAAAGAAAATTATATATTTTACTGTGTTATTTACTTGTATTATGACACGTAGAATACCGGACACTTAAAAAAAATTCTCAAATAAAAAACATGTTCAGAAATGAGGCCCAAAATAAAAGGCCAGAAAAGAGAAACCCTAGAAAGGAGGATTTTGGACATGAAACTAGCACCATTGGCCCAATGGAGATTTCTTAATATGTAAGAGATGCAGGCTGCAGGCTTGAAATGGATGTGGATGAAGTCACAGTCCAAGGCGAAATCATGGTTAGTTTCCGCCGATTAGGTTGGTAGTGACCGCCCTTTCTACCAGAGCCTTGCACGTAAGTGGTGCTAGATGACAGACCGTCCTGTAAACTGTAGTTCTTCCACACATGACAACATAACATTACTCCACCTCTTTGAGGTGAACCAATAATTGGCAACATTAGAAGGCGATCGTATTACCATGTTTAAATCATATAACAATTGATTTTGAGTGAAAGTTCTAGAATGGACTGGCCACGAAATACGTAAATGAAAGATTGAATGTGCGGTAAAAGATTAATGGCTAAGCATTTAACAGATAAGGATTTCAGTGCATACTTTTTAAGAAGTTAGATAACTGAAAGAAGTACATAAGAATGCATGATTAACATGTAGTACTATTATCGTGACATCTAATTCGTAATTTATGTGTGATACTACCAGAGACAAAAGGGTCAACTGACACTCCGAATTTCGGTGAATCTCTATGGATGACTTGAATGCTGCTATTTTGAAGGTTGGAGTTGCCCTTCATATAAGCCCTCCAACAACTTGATAAAATGCCTCAAAGAGAAGTTGCCTTATTATTGTGAAAAGTTCATCGTGTAACCGAATGTAAGATCAATGGTTGAATGATAGCGTGGTGGTTTAATTGAGAGCAATGTTTTTTCATTGAAAATGAAGTTATAATGCAGCTTTTTCAAATACGATGAAAACATGTCGTGAACAATTATAACTTGTATTATTATTTGTTCTACAAATTATAAACGATAGAACTATAGTTTAATTTTTGAGTTATTATATGTCCAGTAAATTTTTTACACATGATCCTCTGAATAATTTTTGCTGAATCCGCTGCTGAATATCACCGCGGTCATGATTGAAGGGCATAAAAGTATTTCTCTACATCCACGACTCTATGATCAAGTGGAGATTAGAGCCTAGAAGTTGTAAACGAATAATTGGAGGAATAATCAATCAAGAAAATTTAGATGGACGGAAAAATAGTTGGATTGGGAAGGAAGTGGAAACAAACAAAAAGGTGTACAAAAAAGTTGAGCTACGTGCCAGCTTGAAACTTCTCCTGACTTCGGGCGCACAAAATTAGTCAATCTCGGACCCTATGACTTGTGCTCCGCAATCGCAGCCAGCCAATAGATTCTTGAGTTTCATATAATTAGTTTCTAACATTCGTGGAAGCACTAGCTTGCACAAAGGAATCTATATAACTATCTATCTGGGATTCTAAAGGTAGAGAGAAAGAAGCGGAAAAGAAGAAAGATGCTGGAAGGGAAAGCTACGATAAGGGAAGCAGACATGCCAGAAAAGATGCAGATGCAAGCCATGGCTTGTGCTTCTCAAGCCCTTGATCTCCATGACGTTTTTGATTGCAAATCCATAGCCGCCCACATCAAGAAGGTATATACTTCGCGATTACTGATTTTTCTTAGGGTTGGTTAGATACCTATTTCGTTTTTCAATTTTACTTGAAAATCAATTAAGAAAATATAGCTAAAATAAGGAAATAGACAATCTTCAGATTTCTTTTTCCTAATCAATCAAGTCTGAAGATCCGAACCATTAAAATTTGATTTATCGATTAAAGTTGTTATAACTTTTAAAGTAAATCATGTTTGTTACCGTTGAATCAAATTTTAATGGTCTGAATTTCAGAACTTGATGAATTAGATGGAAGAGATCGGGAGATGATTCCTTTCCCTAAAATAAGTCGAATCTTTGTTCATTTTACAATAATAGTTAATTTTTTTTTCCTTTTTATTTAAAGAAATTTTAACGAAAACATCTCGGTACTTTTCGTTTTAATAAAAAATCACATTTTTACATTAAAAAATCAATTATAGTACTTTTTATTTTATCTTTATAATTAAAATTCAAAATTTTTAAACCATTTTCATTAATTTTTTTTTATTTAATGATATTTGCGTCTTCAGGAATTTGACAAGATGTATGGGAGTGGGTGGCAGTGTGTGGTGGGTTCTAACTTCGGTTGTTTCTTCACTCATTCACCTGGAACTTTCATATATTTTGCTCTGGAGACCCTCAATTTCCTTGTCTTCAAGGCTGCCTCTTCTTGAATTATTTCCACCACTTTCACTATATATATATATATATATATATAGAGAGAGAGAGAGAGAGAGAGAGAGAGAGAGAGAGAGAGAGAGAGAGAGGAGTTTTTGTATAAAATGGTAGTGAAGTAGTTGAGGAGTGTCTCTTTGTAATTCCGAGGAGTGTCTCTTTGTAATTCCTATCTCCTTTTTTTCTTTGTTAATAGTTTGTTTTTTTAATCTGTGGTTGTATGAGTATATGTTTACAAATACCGACCCAAGTTGCATAATGCACTATTGAGAGTTGAATTATAGCTAGCGGTACCGCCAAGAAAGGCATTGCAATTTGCACCCAGTCCAACTAGCCAAGTCATATAAAAAGACACTGTTGGATGTACGTTAGATGCCTCTGGTTGGTTGAGTCAAATATTGGATTAGAGGTTCACGATTTTAAAACTTAATTTGTCTCCTGGTTTGGCTAATTCGTTGAAGTGTTTTAGAGTTGTTAAAAATACTTTTAGATAATTAAAAATTAAAAATGTTTGTGATGATATTGGTAGAAAAAGTTATAAGCGTTTTTAAAGCATTTAGAATTTTACTAAAAAAAATTGACTTGCTTTTAATTAATGAAGTGCTTCAAGTAAAACGCTTATAAAGAAAAGTGGCTTCTAAATAACAAATGCGGTAAATAACATAGAAGTGGTTTCTAAAGTGCTTTTTCATTAGAGACTATTTTTATTTATTTTATATATATTGTATAGCACATGCATAGACTTTGGTGGCTTGTTTGTATGGAATATTTTTACTCATCACCTTCAAATAATGGTAATACTCATCATCCTATTTCTCATCATCAAATGAGTTTAGATTTCGAAATCTGTATAGTGAATAGACACAAATCTCAAAGTTTAAATTCACTCAACGATGATAAATAAGATAGTGATCATTACCAACACTTGAGGATGGTTAGAATAATACACCCTACATTTAAGTATGTTTAAAATATTTGATTTAAGTGACTGTATTATTTCCGAGGTATGAGGGGCCCCAAAAAAGAGACTAAGGCCATCTCCAACCAAGGGCTGGCCAGATGGCTCGTTTTAACCCTCTGGCTTTCAAGATATTAATATTTTAATTAACAATACAGGGCTATATTTGCATCTGTCTCCAACCGAGGGCCAAATGGCCATATGACTTGTTTTAGCCATGTCACAAAAAATCGTCTCCAACCGAAAGCCAAAGGACCAAACATAATTTATTATTTAAATTTAAAAACTACAACAACTTATATTTAAAAACTATAACGGTAACTGGCCCAAAAAACCCAAAAAATTAGAACTTAAATTTAATGAATGGTTTAGGTATTTATAGGGAAAAAAATTAGAATTTTTAAGAATTAAAAAAAAAAGGCCCAAAAAACCGAAAAAAAAAATTGAATACAACGGCTAGTAAGCTAGCCGTTGGATTCAAATTTTTGTTTAAGCATTCCTATCGGTTATAACCGACAGGAATACTCAGCCCTCTAGGCCAGCCCGGGCTGGCTGGCTGGCTGCTTATGGCCAACCCTTTGGCCTTTTCATATTCCGTGGGGCCCACGAGTCATCTGGTCCTCTGGAACCTTCGGTTGGAGATGACCTAAGTGGAGGGCTACATTTGGCCAGCCTAATGCCCATTTGGCCAAATAATGGCCTGATGAGCTCTATAGAATTATAGCACAACCATCATTTAGAAATGAATTTTTTCTACAAATCAAGTCATTTTTTTACTTTTGAACCTTTAGCCCTCTCAATTAAAGATGACCTTAAGGTAGTGAGCAAAAATGTACCCTTGCTTGTATAGTGATTTTTACTAACTAATGATGACTAGTACATAAGTTAAGGGCTCATCTTGTAAGTTGTAACTTTTCATTCTTCAAATACACTATATTTGTTTGATATTCTGAACAAATTATGCAAATGTATGCCTCCTTAATCAATTCGTCTAAAACCAATTTTCTCTGTATCATTCACTACTTTCTCAGCTTCATCTAAAATCAGTTTCTCTGAACTATATCTCTCTCAAACATTGCTTACGTACTATCTGAAATAATCTTCTCACCTCGATCGCAAACAAACTTGTCGAAGCACAAATTATTAACAAATGATGAGTGTTACAAGAATATAGAGATTACAGTTGATTAAAAAAAAGTAAGATATTAATCACAACTAAGTAATTACAACTTGACTTCTAAACTAAAACAAAAATAGTTAATTACAACTGTATAACAAGATTGTTTTATTACATTATTTAATTAGCTTCAATAAGATTTGGGTCGTTACTTACATTCTTTTTTTTGGGGAAAAAAACGATAGTCATTAAGAAGAGAGCACGTACATAAAAATAGAGGATTGGGTGCATAATGGGCCTTGATAAAAACCTTGCCGAAGATTTCAACCCGAACGAAGAAAAAAAGAGTGTCTTGCACATTCAAACAAAAAGAACTAACTTCCTAACAGTACAATCAAATAAATTACTATGTAGGACAATCTTTCAACAAAACATCCATAATTAAATCAGGCGGATCTTCAAACCACACTATATCAGTATCACTACTAATTCTTGCGCGTGCTAAACATGTGCCACCTGATTGGCTTCTCATTGAACATGGGAAGCTCTCACCTTGGGAAATGAAAATAACAGCTGCCTAATGTCATTGATAATTGGTCCCATAATAGACACATCATCTTCTTGTCTCTTCATGGTAACAAGTACAATAGCAGAATCCTCTTCAAAATACACAGGCCTCCATATGGGATCAACTCCTTGGCAAACAATAGAGCCCTTCTAGCTGCCAACAACTCCACTTGCAACAGAGAGGTAGCATGTGCAATGTGGACCAAGACTCTAGCCACAAACTCACCCTTCTGGTTCCTGAAGACGACCTCTACTCCACCCTTCTGTGCACTCTTCACCTAACTTTGCATGCTGCGAGTCCGAGGTTCCTTATGCATTTTATGGCACTGATGATAGGACGCAAACCACTCCTTCGCTCTAAGAGACACCTCCCTATGTGCTGTTTGTGTTCCTTTCCAAATCAAATCATTCCTAACCTTCCATAAACTCCATATAATCATCAACAGTAACTCGAAAATTGAATCAGGAAGAGAATAAGCCGAATGAACAACCCAATCTTTTAGTTTCATACCTCCGAGTTGTCCTACTCTTAACCCAAGTGAAGAAGACCAGACAGTAGCTGCCAAAGAAAAATCCCTTACCGTTTGCTCGACTGTCTCTACTTGGCCCCCGGCACACCAAACATTCCTCTACTACCAAAATACGCCTTTGTTTAAGCTTTCCTCAAGTAGGCAAAGCATCCAAGCAACCAATCCACACATAAATTTTCATTTTCCTAGGAACACATGTATTCCATAGCTTCTTTCATAAAACCATGTCAGCCACATGCGATCTCGATAACCATTTCGTTACCCCCACAACAGTAACATCCTTCCTTGCTAAATGGTATGCGCTTCTAACCGAGAACTTACCATTCTTTTCGAAGTGCCACAATATATGATCTTCCACATTCCATAAGCTTAATGGTGTATTAATTCAGCTTCCTCCAGACAAAACACTTGCTTGACTAGCGGTACATCCCAATACCGTGTGTCCTCCAAAAATAAATTAATAACAGTGGCCTCACTATTCCAGCCCGCCGGGGTCATACCCACAACCGGAAAGAAACTTTCTCGAGGAAGCCAACCATCTTTCCGAATCCTGATAGTAGAATCATTCCCAACTTACCATCTCATGCCCTTACGAATAACGGTTCTTGAAGAGGCGATACTTCACCAACAATAAGATGCGTTCGTAGTAACGCGAGCACCTAAGAAATTCGAATCTGGAAAGTATCTTTCCTTAAAAACTCGATAAGCAAGTGAATCTTGCTTGGGTAGGAACCACCATGCCTGTTTAGCAAGTAGCGTAATGTTAAATGCATTCAAATCCCTAAAGCCCAGGCCGCCTTCAAATTTTGGCTTACAAAGCGTTTTCCAGTTCATCCAATGAACCTTTCTTTGCCACGCGTCCCCATGCCACAAGAACTTGGCCACTAACTTATTTAACTCATCACAAAAAGATTTAGGAATGAGGAAGCATTGCATGGAATAAACCGGCAAGGCTTGGGCAACTGTTTTGAATAATATTTCTCTACCCGCATTACTCAACCACCCCCATCTCTAACCATTTAGCTTTTTCCACAACCTTTCTTTAATATAAGCAAAGGTCGCTTTCTTCGATTTTTGAATGAAGACTGGCAATCCCAAGTACTTGTCATGGAAATCCACTTTACGAACGCACAAACAATTAGCCAACAACTGTTGATCCACTGGAGCTAAGTTAGGGCTGAATGCAACACAACTTTTAGCAAAATTAACTGATTGCCTTGAAGCATTTTCATAGATTCTCAACACATTTTTAATGTTTTGACACTCCTCTAGTGTTCCTCTGGCAAACAAGAAACTTTCATCTGCAAAGAGAAGATGACTAGTACTTGGTACCCGTCGACGCACCTTAATACCTTGAATTTTCCCAAGATGTTCTTCCCGCTGGAAAAGGGAAGGAAGACCTTCGGCACAAATAACAAAAAGGAAGGGTGATTGGTGATCACCTTGCCGTATACCCCTTCAAGGATGAACATAACCCACTGGTTCACCATTAACTTTAAAAGAATAAGTCACGGTACACACGCAATTCATAATCATTTGAATCCAAGTATTTGCAAATTCCATTCACCGCATAACTGCTTCCAGGTAATTCCATTTGATTTTATCGTAGGCCTTACTAATATCAAGCTTGAAAGCCATCACACCATTCCAACCTGAATTACGTTTGTGCATACAATGGGCTATCTCCTCCACAACCAAGCTATTATTTGAAATTAGCCGACTGGGGACAAGGGCACTTTGAGTGGGTGATATAATCTGGGAAAGAATGAATTTCAATCTATTCGTCAAAACCTTTGCCGCGATTTTATACAAAACATTGCAGAGGCTTATAGGACGTAATTGAACATCTCCGTAGGGTCCTTCACTTTAGGGATAAGAGTAACGTGGGTGAAATTAATCTTACGCAAAATACATCTGGAGTGTAGCATAGATCGAATACCATTGCACACATCCGAACAAACGACATCCCAGTGCTTTTGATAGAACCACGGGGACATGCCATCTGCTTCGGGGGCTTGGTTAGGTGCATTTGAAATACCACATATTTTATCTCTTCATCGTATACCAGACGTATTAAATCCGCATTCATCTCCTCAGAAACCACTAGTAGTATATTAGTCAGGACCTCTTCCATTCCATCCTCTCCATGAGACTCAAACAACTTTGAAAAATAATCCACCACTACTTTCTCCATCCCGCTTTTGGACTCTTGTCGCACTCCATGTTGATCATTGAGACCGAATAACCAATTCCTTCGTTGTCTACGGTTAACACGTTGGTGAAAATACTTTGTGTTTCTATCACCAAGTTTTAACCAATTAGCCTTTGCACGTTGACGCCAAAACGATTCCTCTTGTTCCAGGAGCATGTTACGCTTGGACATGAGTGCTTTTTTCTGCCCAATTGTCTCATTCGTAAATGTTGAGCCCAATAAGCTCATTAATTTATCTTCAATTTCCTTAATTTCTTAAGAACCATGACGCACATTTTGTTTTGCCCACTTAAAAATCAGCATTCTCGTTTATTAAATATTATTTTCTCTATTTTAAACACGTTCAAAACATCTTAAAAGGCGTGTAATGCCGGTTATAAAAAAAGTCTTTCACACACGAATAATAATTTGATTAAATTAGTTGTTAAATGATTGTTTTTTTTTTTAACAAACGATATTATCTATACTAAGGGGAAGATGGTGAGTTTAGTCTCACAATGGGCTAGCAATAATGTGATTCAATCAATTGTTTATTAAATATTATTTTCTCTATTCTTAATGTTAATTCTATAAGGACTGATTTTATTATGTAAATTCAGCTACTTTAATTGGTTTATGAGGGGTTTCCTTTAGCATGATCTAAGATTATTCATTTATTTCAAATATTTGACATTCCTTTTGTTAATTTACACATATATATACATTTAAAACATGTAAGTCATACTTAACACATCGTAATTCAAAAAATAAATTCTGCACGCGCTCATGAAGGCTAGTTAAATAATTATGGGCACCAAAATCCCCACCAATATGCCGAGAGTGACGGACGTCCATCCCAAAACTGGTCGGTCCCCCAAGAGAAATCCCCCCGATACTTACTTGTATATAAATATATATATATATATATATATATATATATTATTCTTTTTTCCCTCTTTTTGGACAAGACTTACATATATATAATTAATATCAATTTTATACGTGAAGATTATTATAATATTTTTTTGGTCAATAGAAGATTATTATTTTATTTATTCATTGTAATGGACATATACTCATATAGAGTCTGGAGTTTCCTGCTAGTTTCCTTCCTCTTTCCCCCTTTACCGGCCGGGACTCTGTCGTTTACCAAGTTTCGACGCCAAGTTATTATATTATTATGGACGACTTTCTGTTTTTTTGGACTGCAGAAAGGTTGACTTGGCTTGGGTATTTCAGTATCATCCGTTCGGCAAGACAACCACGCCATTTTTATTTTGCGATCAGAACCACTGCATTGCCAAAAAGTTTATACCATGACAGCCAATCAAGCCTCCTCTTCATCCTCTTCAAAACTTTGGAAGTACGACGTGTTCTTGAGCTTCAGAGGCGAAGACACACGCAAAGGCTTCACCAGCCATCTTTATGCTGCACTAAAAGACAGGGGATACCAGGCTTATATCGACGAGGACGATCTAAAAAGAGGGGAACAAATAAAAGAGGAACTGCTCCGGGCAATCGAAGAGGCGAGGATCTCTATCATTGTCTTCTCAAAGAGGTATGCGGATTCGAGTTGGTGTCTTGACGAGTTAGTGAAGATCATGGAGTGTAGAGAAAAACTCGGGCGAGAGGTTTTGCCAATCTTCTATGATGTCGATCCTTCACTTGTGAGGAAGCAGGAGGGTTGTTTGGCCGAAGCATTTCAGAAGCACGAAGATGGCATCCGTGAAGAGAAAGATGACAAACAACGTGAAGCTAAGGAAAAAAGAGTAAAGCAGTGGAGAGAGGCTCTTACTCAAGCTGCAAATTTGTCTGGCCACCATCTTCAAAACTCGGCTAATGGGTAAGCTTATTTCATCAGACTATATATTTCCCTCTATATCATTGTTAGTTTGATCGGGTTCATATCATACAAGAAATTAGATTATAATCCTTAAATAAGATCGACTTTTCACAAAAGTTGGGTATGAGATTAAATTTTGATTTTGGTTATATACCACCTCAACATTTTTTCATATATCATCTCAAAATCTAGCTAACAGTTATTGACTTTTGATTTGTTTTATTTTGAGTATGAAAAATAGAATATTTTTAATTTAATTTGTATTCAATACCTCAAAATCTAGCTAACAGTTATTGACTTTTGTTTTGTTTTATTTTGAGTATGAAAAATAGAATATTTTTAATTTAATTTGTATTCAATACCGATAAATGATTACCTTGTTCTATTAGTTAGTATCACGTTGCAATAGATTGCATCTCATTCAGTGTAACACTTCTTTGTGTACATATATGTTTAGATGCGCTCGCATGCACACACACATATTATGTGTACTTATACATATGAACCTATCAGTGTATTAAAAGTATGAGGCGTGGACGAGGCGTTCGAGGGATAGCCCGGCGGACCTAAATTTTTTTAATATATACACTGAGCGTACACATTTATTATATTAAAAAAGAAGAAGATTATTAATCAATAATGACCTTGTGCACACACATATATATACATATATTATATAGAGGATGAAAAACACAATGAGCACATATATAGCAATGCACGCAAACAACACACACATCCATTATATAAAAAAATAAAAGGAAAAATTAGTATCTAGTCCCTAGTTACTAATGTTCATTGACTGAAACCTTATTAGTTCTTAGATTTTGATCTAAGTTCCTAACATTAATTTAATAATGAATTTACATATCAGTTACATAATTTTTTTTAAATAAAAATTAATAATTGATTTAGAATTTTAATACTCACACCTTTATTAAACTCCTAACTAATTTTTAATTCAAAACATTTCCAAAATAAAGAATAAGTTTGTACCCATTAGCGTTTTTTAAAAAATATTTTCAATTTTTTAATATTATATGTACCCATTCATGTAATTTTTTTCAAATTTTTAATCTTAAAATGTACTCATTCTTAAATATACCAATTTGTTATATGTAAAATGTACCCTTTTTTATATAAAACCTATTCAATTTTTTTCTAATCCATTTTTAAACTTATATGGGTACATTCTTTTTTCTTTGATTTGAGAATGTATCCATGTCAAGTTTAATCGAAGAAATTTACTAATGTTATTAAGCCTAATATCCATTTTTTTATTATTATTATTTTTAAGAATATACCCATGCTTTGGTACAATAATTTTTTGGTTAATTTTGATGAATGTACCCATGTTTACACACACACACTAGTATATTTATATTTTAATATTTTTAACCCCACAAATTATGGTTTTTTATTTAAAATCATTAATATAAACAACCATAAATTTCAATTTTTAATATAAAAAATATAAGAACGTACATAGAAATAAATTATGACATTAATTTCAAGGACTTCAATAAAAAATTGAAAACCAACAAGGTTTCAATCAAAGAATATTTATAGATAGGGACCGCATCCAAAGTTTCCCAAATAAAAATCAGAAGAAAAAAAAAGGCAGAGAGATGATAGTGCAAGGAAGAGGTATGAGGCAGTTAAAACCCTACCCAAAATTTGGGTTTGGGAGTAACAAATAAAATAAAATAAAATAAAATAAAAAAGAAGCAGCCAAACAAAGATGTCTGGACGCCCTGAGGCACGCCTTCCGCCCACTCCCTCAAAACAGAGGCGGTAACCCTTACTCCCAGCCTCAAAGGCCGCTTAGGCGCGCCCTGAGGCGAGCCTTTTAAAACATTAGAACCTATATATATTTATATACTGACATAAAAATATATAATGACATATATGCTCCTATGTATATATTTGTGTGACTATACATTTTGAACTTGTATATATTTATGTACCGATATATATGCATCTATGTATATATTTTGTGCACCTATACCTATGACCCTGTATATATTTATGATCTTAATTTACCTCCAAAATTGGTTTTATCTCACTTTGCTCCTTGAAACTGTTTTTTTTTTTTTTCAACTATTTTGTCCCACTTCATCCCATTTTGTTAAAGAAACGTTAAATGCAAGGGTATTTTGGATATTTCACTTGTTACACATCTCTTTGTCTTGCCTCCATCTTGCCCTTTAGTTTAGTTCACTGATCTTCTTGGCAAAACAAATTAGGGTTCATGAAAGAAGAGAAAGAAATTTAATGATTTATAGGTTTGACTTTAATGTTTCTTGGGAAAAATTGAAATAGGTCCAATTTTATAGACTACCTTTTGAAATAGGTCCAATTTTTAGTGACTTTTGACTTTTGAAATATGTCCAATTTTTAGTTACTTTGGACCCATTTCAAAAAACTCCTTCTTTCTTTAACGGGATAGGGCAAAGTGAGACCAAATGAGTTGAAAATGACAGTTTTATGGGCAAAATGAGACAAAACTAGTTTTAAGGAGTAAATTGCAACTAAATAGCAGTTTCAGAGGCAATTCAATTAATAAGCCTATAGTTTTATATTCATTAATAATGGTTTTAAAATCGTTCATTTTAAATTGCTAAATTCGATTTGATTAAGTACGAAATTCTAGATGGAAAAATTCAAAATAAATAAATGTAGGCAAAGGTATTATATATGATGTGGTAATAAATGTTGAATTTTGAACTTAAATCAGATCTTTAAATTCATCTATATTATAATAAAAGAATGATCTTATTTAGGCCCTATATTATATCAATGACAAACGTAGGTAAAATCAAATATATATTAACTGAATTTTTTTTCCTTGGCCATGGCACAAATTAATGTCACATTCCGACCCGGGGCGGATCACTTCGCCGGCCCGCTCCACCACCGTAGCACGATATTGTCCGCTTTGGGCTTACCATTCCCTCACGGTTTTGTTTTTGGGAACTCACGAGCAACTTCTCAGTGGGTCACCCATCATGGGATTGCTCTAGCCCCCTTCTCGCTTAACTTCGGAGTTCCTACGGAACCCGAAGCCAGTGAGCTCCCAAAAAGCCTCGTTCTAGGTAAGGATGAGAATATACATTTAAGGATCACTCCCTTGGGCGATGTGGGATGTCACAATTAACCTAAACTAACCTTTTTGTACTCGCTCATGCGCATACAAAATACATTTTTTATATCGCGTCGCCCTACATGCGATGTATAGAATTTTGGAAAGGTAAAATGGTAATTATTTCTGATAGTGGAGCATTGCATGGCCATTTGTATTTATCTCAAATCAACGTCGTCACAAAATATATCATACTTGAAGGACATGGAAGGGGTAGATAAATAAATTGGTATCGAACTCTTTATTCACGAAATTTAGACCTAAGACTTCTATGAACAAGCGATATGATTAATCTAAATTAAATTAATCTAATCCATGGACATAGCTCCAGCTGTGCCTTCATTGAGTCCACTAATGATTATGAATTGAATTTTCAGGCATGAAGCAAAGCTTATCAGGAAAATTGTTGACGAGAATATTAAAGAATGGTTGCCCAGAATAACCCAATTAGATGTGGCCAAGCACCCGATTGGAATTGATTATCGCATTCAAGATATTATCTGTCATCTTATTCATGGTGGTAGACCAGATGACGTTGTCATGGTTGGAATTTGGGGGATGGGTGGATTGGGTAAAACAACAGCTGCCAACGCCATTTATAACAAAATTCATCACAAGTTCCAGTTCAAAAGTTTCCTTGCCGACGTTCGCGATACTGCAAGTAAATATGGTCTGGTTAATGTGCAAGAAAAACTTGTTTCTGACATCTTGCAAGAACCCACCAAGTTCCAGATAAACAATGTCAATGCAGGGATCAGTGTAATAAAACAACATCTTCGACATAGAAAGGTACTTCTTGTTATCGATAATATCGATAAAATGGACCAACTAAATGCAATAGCTGGAAATCATAATTGGTTTGGACCAGGAAGTAGAATTATCATAACAACAAGAGATGAACATTTATTAAAGCGAGCAGACAAGGCATTTTTGGCTCAGAAAATGAATGAAGAAGAAGCTCTTGAGCTCTTTAGTTGGCATGCCTTTGAAAATAGTTATCCTCACGAAGGATATCTTAAACTCTCAAAAAAGGTTGTTTCTTATTGTGGAGGTTTGCCATTAGCACTTATAGTTTTAGGTTCTTTATTGATTGACAGGACCCAAGCACAGTGGGAAAGTCAATTGGAGAAATTGGAAAAAATACCTGAAGAAGAAATTCTAGAAAAGCTCAGAATAAGCTATGACGGGTTAGATGTTACACAGAAGGCTATATTCCTTGATATTTCTTGTTTCTTTATTGGAATGGACTTGATATATGTCACAAAAATATTAGATGGATGTGGCTGTTTTGCAAGAATGGGAATCACTGTTCTTTGGGAACGGTGCCTTGTAACCGTTGAAGATAACAAATTGAAGATGCATGATTTGCTTCGAGAAATGGGCAAAAGAATAATTTCTGAAAAATTTCCTAGTCACCCTGAACAATGGAGTAGATTGTGGGATTTTGAACAAGTAACAGATGTATTGACGGACAAATCTGTAAGTACATTCCCAATACTTTTTTTTTTATTGCTTTACAATTTTTTTTTGGGTCTATCAATGCATACAATTGTTTTTTTTAACAAAAACGTTTATAAAAAGGGGTGTGATATCCACACACTCCATTTTACTTCTCACACACCTTTTAAATTTTCGGGCGTCGGATCGGATGAATTGAAGAAGATCAACGAACATAAATTATCAAATGATGTATGAGAAGTAAAATGGAGTGTGTGAATAGCACACCCCTATAAAAATTTGGCTAACAAATATGTCCTCTATGTGTGTAATCAATTTTCACATGGCTAACAAATATGTCCTTCCATGTGTTTAACCATTTTTCACATGCAAATAAAATAAGCTTCTTCACTGAATAACCTTTCGTTTAACAGGGAACCGGAGAAATTGAAGGACTTACTCTAGATTTGCGAAGTTCTGATAAGGCTAGTTTCAGTACAGAAGCATTTACCAATATGAAGAAACTGAGATTGCTCCAGCTCAATGACGTAGAGCTTACCGGAGAGTACACATGTTTTCCCAAAAAGTTGGTATGGTTGTGCTGGCTTGGATTCCCTTTGAAGTCCATACCAGAGGACCTTTTTGATCAACCAAAACTGGTTGCTATGGACCTCAAGTATAGCAAACTCGTACAAGTTTCGGAGGGTTCCAAGGTACACTTCATGTTCCGTTTCTATTCCTTTTGGATATTTTTTTTTTTTTTTTTTGGTTTGATGAGATCTTCATTTTGGATTTAATTTCCACTTCTTTTTTGCTTTGTGTAACAGTCACTTGAGAAGTTGAGAATCCTTGATCTCAGTTTTTCCGGTGACCTAAAAAAGTCACCGGACTTTTCAAGGCTTCCAAATCTTGAAGAATTGATACTCGAATTCTGTGAGAGTTTATCTGAGATTCACCCATCCATTGGTCATCTTAAAAGGCTTTCTTTGGTAAATCTTAAATACTGCGATGCGCTAATGTATCTTCCAGGAGATTTCTGTAAGTCGAAATCCATTGAGATTCTTCTTCTTAGCCACTGCTCAAGATTTAGAGAACTGCCTGAGGGATTAGGGGAGATGGTATCGTTGAAAAAACTCAATGCAAAATGTACAGACATAAGACAGATACCATCGTCTATAGTAAGACTGAAGAACCTCGTGAATTTAAATTTATGTGGTGTGAGAGTGTCACCGTCGAGTTTACTTGGCTTAAACTCTTTAAGACAACTACATCTCTCAAACAACAATTTAATTGATGGTGCAGTTCTTAAGGATCTTGGGAGTCTGATTTCCTTAGAAAATTTGGATCTTCAAGAAAATAGTTTTTGTAGACTACCTAGCCTCAGTGGTCTTTCAAAGCTTCAAATGTTGTGCTTACATAATTGCCGAAATCTTTGTGAAATCCCCGATTTACCAACAAATTTGAAATTCTTGTATGCACGTAACTGCACTGCATTGGAAACCATGCCCGATTTTTCGGAGATTTCTATGATAGAGTTTGTTCTCAACGATTCTCCCAAACTCACCGAAGTGCCAGGCTTGGACAAGTCATTGAACTCCATGGTAGGGATTCATATGGAAGGGTGCATCAATCTCACTGCGGAGTTTAGGAGGAGCATCCTGCAGGTACCTTTCTCTATCCTTTACATGCTCTTCTTTTTTTGTTTCTATCCCACAAATGCACATTACGTGTATGTGACACTTACATTACATCATACAGGGATGGTCTTCTTGCGGTTATGGTGGCATTTTTCTCAATGGGAATTGTGTTCCTGACTGGTTCGAGTTTGTGGATGAGGGCGAGGAAGTTGAGTTTGTTGTTCCTCAAGGTGACGGCCGTAATTTTAAAGGGTTGACTTTGTTCTTCATTTACTCGCCAATCTATAAATTTGAATTTCATTTTGCTGTTATCGTTATGAATAAAACCAAGCATACTGAATTGCGGGCCTCCATAACGTATGTCTCAGTACCAGATTACTGTGATGGTAAAGACGATTATCTCTGGCAGGGACAATTGTCGCAAGATGTTCTCGATTTGCAAGGTGGGGACAGAGTTAGTATTTACATACAACCTACTCACACTTACGTGAGAGTGAAGAAAACTGGGGTTAATGTAGTATGGGACAAACTTATGACAGAAAATACGCATGATTGGCATTCCCATTTGTATGAATATGATCCACATCCAGATTGGTTTGGGTGGTTGGGTGCTGATGTTGAGGCAGGAGCAAGGGATGACGCATCTGGTGACGATTATTCTGATCCCAGTGATGAAATGTATGATTCTGACCCACATACAGATGAGGAATGGTTGTCGGAAACCGACGACGAGGCAGAACCACGTGACGACCTATCCGATGAAGATGAAGATGAAGACTTAAATGAAGATGAAGACGAAGACGAAGATGAAGATGAAGATGAAGATGAAGATGAAGACCAAGATGAAGATGAAGAGCAGATATCTGACTCAATGGGCGCACGTGATCCGAGCACTAATCAAATCATGAGTAGTACAGAAGAACAACTAGCAGTAGCAGTGCATGATCATGATCCTCTTGGCCTTGCGCATTTACGCCTTTCCTTGTCTCTTGATACTCTTCCTGCAGGCCTTCATATTCAGCCTCGTTTGCGACAGCCTCACTCTCACTCTCAGCCTCAAACTCGTCCTGAGAATCTCCCAGTATTGTTCCAGCCACAGGGTCCAGCGCCCCGTGAAAGTGGAGAGCAGACATCCGACCCAGTGGACGATGATCCTCTTGCGCACCTTTGCATATCTTTTGCACGTCTTTCTTTGTCTCCTGAACATTCATCATCTACTTTCGCAGCCCACATTCAGCCGGACGCCTGACTCTGTTGGTCTTTACCATTTGGAGAGAGTGAAACTAAGAGAGTTGAATAGCTGTACTAGCTAATCAACGCCAAGAAAGTCATTGCATGCAAATTTGCAGCCAGTCCCCAAGTCCAGGTTGTATAAAAAGACACTGTAAATTAGCTCCATTGTCCTTTCAAAATATTGTTTATACATGCATATATGGCATCCATTTGGGTGTATTGTATGGTTCATTTGCCTCGAGTGGCAAAACCAGGAGATTTCCTCAAGAGTCTGTTTGATACCCATTTTGCAATTTACTTTTTAGTTTTATTTATTTATTTAATTTAATTTTTTTAATTTCACTTCCAATTATATATGAAAGCTGTTAAGGAAAGATAGCTAAGAGAAGTTTAATGGGCCTCCCAGTGCACCCCCATATGCCTTCTTGCGGTTCCTAAGAATTATGTTTGAGGACCACCTAATATTACGGTAGATTGTATTTCTTTTTAATCATAAGTGAGAGGTTTTACGTTAAACATCGAATTATTAGTTCAAGAAGTCGTTGTTATAAGATATTTGATAATCTTTGTAGTTTCGTGCTCGTTTCTTTCCTCTTTTCTCTCTTTCCTGTCACCTTTCCAGCCGGCAGTATGTCGTTACTCATCCATACGCTTAGATTATATGATTATATCTTGTTGAAGGAGCTTGAATTGGGTAGGGTATTTCAGAATTACCAGCGTTGCAACAACGCACTGCCATTCAACAGTCGGGACCGGAACCATTAGTGAATATGATGACAGCTCATGAATCCTCCTCTTCATCTTCATTCACCTCCAAATCAAAACTCTGGAAGACGACATGTTCTTGAGCTGTTATAAAATATACCAAGCGTACTGCTTTGGACACCTGGATAGCATGGGCCTCGATACCAACATCCAGGGAATCACTTGAACACAGTTACATCTGGCAGGGACAGTCATCGAATGATAAGCTCAATTTGCCGAGGGCGGACAAAGTTGGTATTTTTGTTGACACTGCAGAAAAATCCGTGAGAGTGAAGAAAATAGGGGTTAAACAAATTTATGAAGGAATATGCATGATGTATCATTTTGACCCACATCCAGATTGGTTGTATGATGAGGCAGGAGCAAGCAATGACTCATCCCAGTAATCATATGAGTGGTACTAAAGATGAAGGTGAACAGTTAGCAGTCCTATACCATCTGTTTAATATGAGTCTCACATTGGGAAATTGAGAAAATAAAATACGATATGTAAGTATATGATTCCACTCCTAATAACACCGAGGTTTTTTGTGATAAAACACACTACCTAGCAATGTGTGGTTAAGTTGGGACAATATCGGTATGGTTAGGAGTGGGCTAATGTCTTGTCTCTCTGAATATCTGACACCATGATCCTCTCGGCCTTGCCAATTTTCACCATTTCCCCAACGGCTGGACCTTTGCGGCTGTTTGGGTTTTTTTGCCTTCAACTTGATGGAAGAGATGACGACAAGGTCAAACCTTGCTTTGTACACCCCATGCAAATCTGTATAAGAATCATGTGCTGATTAGTGGCAAATCATCAAAGAAATTCTCCCAAACCTGCGTGCAATTTACCCTTCTTCCTGCTTTCGAGTATTCTTTTACACTTGAAACCGAACTCTGTTTCGATTATCTAGATGTTTTTGTTGAACTTGAAGCCAAACTCTGTTTCCACAAAGAAAATAAGTAAACTCTCCGGTTATGCTTTGGACAGAGTAGTTAAACGATGCGCCTTGTTCACCCAAAAACCCTCTGCGCTAACACAGAACGCTGTTTATAATTAGGACAATCGGATGCATAAAATATGCAAAACCAGCATATCGATCAGGTACCATATTCTCTTTTAACATAGCCTGCTCTCATTTTATCAATGTGACCATATATACTTGATAGTCAACATTGGACATTGCATAACACGTTGCTTGTAACTCAAGAAGGCCATACCTCCACAAGGTCATGTTAGACGAAGTCAACCCTTAGCTAATCTCTGTGCAACTTGAGGAGTTTGGGTGTACTTCAAACTCTTATCCCGTTGGTTTTTCCATGTTTGTAGGATCTGTTTTTCAAATGTATTTTATTTGTAATCTGTTTGTAATCTTTTCGTCTTTCTGTTTGTATTTTTCAAATTCAAAGTTCCTTGTAATTTGGGTTTTCAAACCCACGATGTAATCTTGAAAGTATTATAAATACATGCAACCCACAGTTGTTTGGGTATGCAGTTGAAGTGAAACACCTGAGTTCCTAAGTTTTACATGGTTTCTAGAGCTTTTTTTGTCTAACGACACTGATCCTCAACCTGTGCTTTTCCCATCAAAGCTTCCATGGCTCAAAACAACGACATTGCTTCCCAAACTTCCAACCCCACCCCCCCCAAACAATCCTTTCCATCAGTTTTCATCCTCCATGACTACCGTAGTTCACATTAAGCTTGATAGGACCAACTACCCACTGTGGTTGGCCCAGATTCTTCCGATCCTCAAAAGTAGGGATTTAATGGGATATGTTGATGGTTCTCTGGTGTGTCCTTCTAAACACCTACCTGGAGATGCAACTGTAAATCCCGCGTACACTGCCTGGGTACAACAGGACCAAATGATCCTGAGTTGGATCAATGGATCTTTGACTGCTTCTGTTTTGTCCGTGGTGGCAAGCAAGCGGACTGCTCGAGCTACCTGGGAAGCTCTAGAGCAAAGATATGAATCTTCTTCACAGAATCGCATTTTGTTTTTGAAGAATGAATTATTGTAGACCAAGAAGGGTGATCTTTCTGTGGCAGATTACCTTGATCGCATGAATACGATAGCTGACAACCTTGCCCTAGCAGGGCAACCCGTGAATGATGATGAACTAGTTCAGATTGTGTTGAACAATCTGGGACCAGCGTTTAAGATGATAGTTAGTGCGGCTCAAGCTCGTGACACACCCATTACTTATCCCACCCTTGAGGCCTTGCTGTTGACAATGGTCCGCAGAATGGCGGACCAAAATCCTCCTGTGGTTGACAATGTTTCAGTGAATGCTTTTGTGGCGACCAGAGGCCACGGTGGTGGGCAAACTCGTGGCTTGGGCAGAGGTGGAGTCCCATCAAACCGTGGTGCATCTCTCAACCAACGAGGTTTTAACCCTAATAACAACATCAACCAACGTAATGCATTAGGTAATACTGAAAAATTTGTTCCAAATGGTGATAGGATTGTGTGTCAAATTTGTGGCAAACCTGGGCACCCCGCACTTGATTGCTACCAAAGGATGAATGGTGCATATGAAGGTAGAATTCCTACCAAGCGTCTCTCAGCAATGGCGTCTTCCTCTCCTATCACTCTCAACAAGCAACCAAATGGAACATGGCTGCTTGACACGGGTGCAAATGCACATATCAAACCTTGCTTTGTACACCCCATGTAAATCTGTATAAGAATCATGTGCTGATTAGTGGCAAATCATCAAAGAAATTCACCCAAACCTGCGTGCAGTTTATCCTTCTTTCTGCTTTTGATTATTCTTTTACAACTTGAAACCAAACTCTGTTTCGATTATCTAGATGTTTTTGTTGAACTTGAAGCCGAACTCTGTTTCCACAAAGAAAATAAGTAAACTCTCCGGTTATGCTTTGGACAGAGTAGTTAAACAGATGCGCCTTGTTCACCAAAAAACCCTCTACGCTAACCCAGAACGCTGTTTATAATTAGGACAATCGGATGCATAAAATATGCAAAACCAGCATATCGATCAGGTACCATATTCTCTTTTAACATAGCCTGCTCTCATTTTATCAACGTGACCATATATACTTGATAGTCAACATTGGACATTGCATAACACGTTGCTTGTAACTCAAGAAGGCCATACCTCCACATCTGTTTCCTTTGCCGTAGGTTTTTCATCTGCATGATCAACGTTTGACATGATTGGCAGAAGCATCACTTATCGTCTATTTGCAAATTATTCTGCAGGCAGAGACTAAATGTTCACAAATTTGGATTCCACCCACCGAACCAACACCAGACGAACTCGTTCTCGAATGTTCAGCAGGGTGATACGGAGCAATATTTCATAAAAGTTGGACGTTATTCCACTGGACGAAAACAGGACCGTCCGGCTAATCAAGCAGGCTATGCTTTTGACCCACATCCTGCTCGGTTCTATGGCGAGGTACGATCAAGGCGGTGATGCATCATCATCATCACATATCTGTCTCAGCGGACTACATATCACCGTCAGCTTCGCCATCGGCCTCTTTCGTATTTTGCTTTCCCAGTTCGTAATGACAAGTCGATATTTCATACTTCTTTTAGATTCTTATGATTTATCAAGGAAGTAGTTTTGAATTTTGACGATAAATTGTATCTAGAAATATTTCAACTTTGATGTAGCATTACAAAAATCAATACATGCGATGCGAGAGATACAACTCGAATTTGCAGAAATATTTTCCCTACTTCACTACAGATACCAGGAAAATTTACTTTTTAGGTTAGAAATCAATGATATTGATAGCTCAAGATTGCAGTCAAAAGTTTCTACTCCCTTTTCAGTAATCTGAGCACTCTTTTTATGTACAGAAATACACTATGCATGTGTCTGATACTGGTAGACCACAAATTATGCAAATACCTCCTCAATCAATCCATCTAAAACCAGTTTCTCGATGTCACTCACTAATTGCTCCACTTCGTATCTCGAAAATCCGTTCCTCCAACCCGAATCCCATGCCCCGTTCACTACTCTGCACATAATGTCGCTCTCCAACATCAAATACAGACTGTCCGCAAGAAGCCTCTCACCGGCAAGCTTGCTGTAGTTTCGCATCTTCTCAATCCCATAACACACTTCCTCCACCAACTGGTCCACAGATATGCAAATTCTTGGCTTGCCTTGACATGTTAGTAGCAGAAGATTGACTGTTTGCGAATCACGAACGCTCTTGCACCTGATGAGCTCGTTTGCGCAATCTAGAAATAGTCTTCTGTCGGATTCCTCAAAATTATAGATGGAAGATGTCTGTAAGATTGTAGGGCTGTTCATGTTAAGATCAAAAAGCTCCTCCGCAAGACTAAGAAATGAGGGATTGCTCAATAGAAAATGTCCGAAATTTTCTCCACTTTCAAATGATTTGCCATTCTCTGCACTCCGACTCATGTGTTCTGAAGCTTCTTCTGCAATTTTGGTTTCTATTTCTTGTTTAGGGCTCAGTGGTGTGGCATCACATACAGAACCTTCGAAATTACTGCAATGTCCTGCGGTTAAAATAGGAAACAGGTTAACTAAAATCAATATTATGATCATCGAACTGATCTGAAATTTTGGTTAACTGAATATAAATGTGTTCATAAACTGGATAATGCAGGCTCGAAATCACCATGCGGATACTAGAGCAGAAATTTATAAACTGGATAATGTTCTCAAACTGATGACTAATTTATCTTCTTCCTGGTCGCATTGAGGTTACAGGATTACTTAGCTAATGTGTGCACCTAGACATTTGGAGTTGTAAAAAATCCTGCAGTTGTGATCCTCCTCGCCCGGTTGCTCCGGCTCCCGCTCCTGTCCCTAAAGTGGTTCGTTCCGGTCGCGGCCGAGAGGCTTTTTCCTCTATCTCTGGTGGAACCTTACGTAAATCCAGAGCTGATAGAAAGCTCTGGGCGCCAGGGCCAGAAAGTCCATTGGACACGAGACGAGTTGGCATGGCCCGTCGAGTTCTGGAACTTAAGTCTTACCGTGAGGTTTCCCCCTATCTCTTAAAGACTTCTCAAAAACTACCTAAACGCCCTTATGCGTTCTTGATGCTTCATGATTTTGTAATTTAAGCAAGTGCTTTTAGTTTTGCTCGTGAATAAGAGATGTTACTCTCTAATTTTCTTGTCAATGTACGTACTAATAAAAGCGCTAACGAGCAAGAAATGATGTGGTAACTCCCAACGTTTTCTTGTCAATGCACGCTCTAATTTTTAACCATACTTAATAGTCAACATTGAACATTATATAATCAAGTTACTTGTTTTTCAAGAAGGCCATACCTCCACTTTGAGATCCATAGGCATCTTTTTCTTCTTCCTTGGGGTTTTCGTCTGCAAGATCAGCGTTTGACCTGATCGGGGAAGCGTCACTTTTATCATCCATAATAATTCTCTTCTCACTTTCTTCACTCACAACATTTTTGGTCTGCAAAATAGAACATTACTACATTAGTATCTAAATTATATTTGTTTGAATAAAAAAAGAAGAAATTTTCTAAAAAGATTTTGAGACAAGGAATACTTACAACTGATTTAGCTACTGTAGGCTCTTTGGCAGACTTTTCCTTCCTCAAGTGATTCCTTTTCCGCTCGTTTGAGTTCGACGCTACATTCTGAGTTGAACGTTTCGCGATTGTGATTGTGGCAGTATTTGGTTGCCGAGAAATTGAATTCTTTGTGATGTTTGATCCAGATTCATGCTTTCTCGCCTTTGCAGATGTCAATTTATCTAGATCTTGAGATTTCAACACATTTTTAGATTTCTCTATATCTTTCTCTGGTGAATTCCTGCTAACAGCAGTCACCTTTTGGATCTTATCAACCTTCTTGTCAATTGCCTCCTTCCTCTGTGGTTTGTGATCTGCAGGATGAGAAGCTTTCAACTTTCTCGAAGCCTTTTCTTTCGTCTTGGCCTCTCTTTCCTCGGGTTTCTGTGCTGCCACTTTCCGGTTTTTAGCTCTTTCTTCCTGGTCAAGCCTTTTGCTTGGAGTATCGTCTGCTTTCATCTTTTGGTGCATTTTTTCAGACTTCAAAGCTCCTTCTTTTGTTCCCAAACTTTTTAGCATCTCTTTGGTGTAGAAAGCTTCCTCTCCCCGAACCAATGGCACACGAGGTTCCTCCAGTTCCATCGATGAAACAGAAAGAGGCCTTATAAGCACAATGGGAGGGCTATCACGATTAAGTCTTTGGGAGGAATCCGAGTGATTGGAATGAAGGAAATCAGGCCTATGCTCTTCCACAGAACTGCCTTTCAAAAGTCCTTTAAATCGCATCGTTTCAAGAACTTCCCTCAAAGTCCTATCTTCGTGATCAACATTTTGAGCTGAAGTTTGAGGCTTCATAACCTTAGGCCTGTCGATGTCAAACATAGGTCTCTGCTGACTTGAAAGAATCTTCTCACCCTCGTCAATCTGTTTTTTAGGAGCTGCCTTGGAAGATCTCGAGGGGTACTCTTCTATTCCCATGAGCTTGGCAATCAGACTTGGGCCTTTCCCCGCCTTCTGCGGAGCAGCTGAGGTTGCAATGGTGGAATCACTAGTGGTGTGAAACATAGAACTCTGGCTTGAGCTACTGGATGGAGTATCCAAACACGAATCCATATTTCTTCGAGGGAAAAAAGTATACCCCTTTTCGACAGATTCTGTATTTTCCACCAGTTGCTGCCTCGCAAGGCTGTCTCTGATCACCTTCTTAAGCTCTTCATTTCCACTCCTCGAAAACCCATCAGCAGAACGCCGCAGTTTTTCAAATTCCGTCACAGAATTGTGTTTCTGTTTCAAGTGAGACATGTACTGGGAAGCTTCTTGCAACTTGCCAAGCATGACAAGAGAATCCTGCAGATCAAGAGCTCCTTTCAACAAGTCTTTCGCAATGTCTTTCGGCTGCTGCCCTTCAAACCTAATCCCATTCGACCAGGAATCAATCGTGCGGTTCAGCTTCTGAGCTCCTCTGGACACTTCCATGAGCTGAAAAGCCGAAGGGCTCTGATACTCCCCTGTGATCACAACACCCTTCTCAGCCTTGTGATCCAAACTTGTTCTCGAGTTCTTCGATTTTCTTCGACTTTCCATCTTCTTCTGCTCTGTTTTCGGGGAACCACTTTTCGATTTTCTAATCATCCCACAATCAACAACTCCTTTTGGATCGTCACATGTGACAAATGATCTGTACACAGCTGATCTCAGGCCGTCTTGAGGCATATTCTGTGACACAAAATGACAGTCACTAAAAGTCAGAACATGTCAGATGCTGCCAAGAACTCTAAAATCCAATTAAAAAACTCTCAAAATTACAAATAAATCATCATGTGAGACAGCATGAACGTACATGGTCTTGGATATTCTAGTCAATTGTTCCGAAAATCGCCCGTAGTGGACATGAATTACACTTGGTTGGTTCTGTTTTGCGGAGTGAGACAGGCCAAATAAACAATTAGGTGCTGCCAGCATAAACAATAAACAAAGATGAACACAAATAGATGGCAGATTCTGTTTTTGAAAATTTCAAATGTGATGCTGGATTATTCTCGTTGATGCTTGAAGATACTGAGAAACCATGCATACACAGAGAGAGAGAGAGAGAGAGAGAGAGAGGCTGTTACTGAAATTTGGAGGTGAAAGATCTGAGCATAAAAAATCAACTGAAGTTTTGAAGAAAAAATATATCACCCGTCCAATTCTATATCTTGCATAATGACATATACGAGAATATCAACATTAACAAAAGCACAAATGTCATGATCCAATTAGCACAAATCACCCAAAAAAAACTGTAAGCCGCTTGTAACTGAGCATTCACTCTATCCTGAAACAACTGCTGTAATAAAAAAACAAACAAAATACCAGAAAAAATCCATGCACATCTGATTTTTTTTTGTTTTACCTGAATTATGAGGCTTTGATTTCTCAGCATTGATCAAATTCAAAACCTGTCTGAAAATCCCAGCAACTGCAAGTGAGCTTTAGCTAGCAGTGACTCGACTCAGATCCAAATTACAGGAGCAGAGGTGAGCAGTTGGTGCTTTGACTTTATGGAAGTTGAGTGGAAGCGTACACGCTTGAAAGTTCACAGCAAAAGCAAGTCTCTAAGATTTGGTGCTTTTTTTTCCTTTGTTTATTAGACAAGAAAATCGTTCAGGAGATTGTGGGTGTCATTAATCGGTGCATTTGGTTTTTACTCTTTTGTCCTACATAAATCCAAATCACACAATTCCAGAAATGCTAAGAATATTATCTCAAAATAAAATTCTTTATGAACTCTCTATCGATTTATATTTTATGCATAATGTTTAATATTAACATGACAATTGACATTAAACTATGAAGTACCAGGGAATTCAAAGAAGATCCCACTGTTGAGAGAGCCTCCTTAGCATTTCTCTTACTATAGAGGTACAAAACCGACAATAAACAGTATGTAAACTATGATTTAGTATTTAGAGCATCTCCAAAGAGATGTCAAAATGTTCACATCATTAATAATAGTAAAAAATAGACAACATTAGTTTTTTTTCAACCAAAACGTCAATTCTTACGTGACGGGAAATGGATTGGCAACAAAGGTGGTTGCTGTCAAATTTTACAACAACATCAAATCCATTTTTAATTGATTAATAAATGATTTTTTTATCATTTTTTTATTGTTTTTTATTCTAAAATATTTATTCAACTATGAAACGTAAATAATGTAACAAATAGTTTAAATTTGACATATCAGATGGAAACCAAAACTTAAAAAAAAAAAAAAAAAAAAAAAAAGAAAAAAATCAAAGTGCCATAAGCTTTTAAACTTAAAATTTATGTTTAAAATTTGACATCTCTTTTGAAGATTTACCGTCTTTCCGGTTCTAATTTTGTGCATGTCAACTACTAGTCATAGTGCTAGTCTTACTTGTTCATTTTACTCATTTTTACATTAATTTTGTGTTTGCTTGTATTAATTAGGGAATGTTTTGCATAATTATATGTTAAAGAAAATTCCTAACTGGGATTTGAAGTCTTGCCCAGAAATGCAGAGATTTCAGTTGGTGAGATTAACAAATAATTAAGACGGGGGCGGCCAATCTCATTAATTTTGGATCTGATGAGGGAGGAGGAGAATATTAGAAATTAGTATTTTTTATTTTTCTGTTTTTGGATCGTGAATGAAATTAAACGAACTAGTAGTAGTAGATTTTATTTTTATATATATATATATATATATGCATGTGTTGTAACATTTCAAACTTGTTGCGGACGGGGCATGTGTCCATTTAATTTTGGGATCCATTTGTCTCCACTTGCAACTTTCATCCATATTTTTTAGTTATTAATTCTCATTTCCATGACCGGCTTGGAACTTTCAACAAGAGGTAATTACACAAAAAATAAAATGTTAGTGGAACTCCAAAATGATCACAGTGCAATTTTGAAACAGTGGTGAAGCCACAATAGGGTTAATACACATAATTTGACGCTAAATTTGAGTTTCTTTGGTCGAAGAATAAGGGTAAGGTGTTGGATGAAATGTTTCTTAAGATTTTTCTTTGTAAGAGCGTCTTTAACATGCCCTCATTATCATGGTCACTATCCTCAAAGCTCAATTTCTTCCCTTTTTGTATAGTAAATTAGTAAAGCGTGACATGTTAAAAGTGGTAATAACAACTTCCATGGAAGATATTCATCTAAAGCAAAAGGCAGAAAGTTTATTCAAAGGCTATGCACTAAACACTCTTTAAAATTTGGTATATTCAGTAAAGGTATGAACTAACAATTCGGAATTATTCCACTTTGGCGTCTTCTGCAGAAGAATGTGCAAGTTTTGAACCATCACAAGTAGAAAAACCCAAAAACAAAACCAATCATATATGAAACAACAATTTCTCTTGTTTGGCCATTTCCTGAAACACCATATTCCATCTCGTTTTATATTATTTGATTGATTCAGCGATACTTTTCTTTTTAATACTGAAAAATATCTTGAGTTCAAATCGTCCTTCAAGTTGACAAAAAGAAGAAACTATCTAGCTTCACATAGATAACTAGTTGCTGATTACTCTATCAGAATTCCACCATTAAAAACAATAATCATCAGCCTAATTACTTGGGTTTGGAGTTTGTACCGTTGGTTGATTGGTTCAGTTCAAAATTCACAAATAGCCAATGCATCCAAAAACTACAGGACTATTTTGTATTAATTAGGGAATGTAATCAGGTAACTCTCTTTTGTTTTGGACAACAAATGAGCTAAATTCTAAAAATAATCACTAGAGCCTAAATTCAAAAAATATTTAAAAACAAATTATTTGATCATGACGTTTTTCTTTCCGTAAATTACCAAATTTTTTTTTTTTTTTTTTACAAACGATATTATGTATACTAAGGAAAGGAGATGAGTTTAGCCTCACAATGGGCTAGCAGTAATGTAGTTCAAATTCACCTTTAACGAGAATCGAACCTAAGACCTCTCACTTACTAGTGAAGAAAAATGTTACTAGACCGTAGTACTAAGTGACACCAAATAATATTTAAAAACAAACTATTTAATTAGGAGAGTTTTCTTTTCGTAAATTATAATAATTTAGAATACAACCTGGAAAAAGGACATAAATTGATTACCATCATTCTTCTTATAATCATTAATCGATAATTAACTTGAACAATTAAATTAGGGGTGTGCTATCCACACACCCCATTTTACTTCTCACACACCTCCTTGATAATTTATGTCCGTTGATCTTCTTCAATTCATCCGATTTGACGGTCAAAAATTAAAAAGATATGTAAGAAGTAAAATGAGATGTGTGGATATCATACTCTTTAAATTATATCCCCTTTAATTACCACCAGGTGTTACATGAGTCATAGTCTAATTGATTAGTGGGTGGCAAAAGGTAGCCAAATGAGAGATTTTGAATGCAGTCACAGGAGTCTTGCAAATTGGCAAAAGTACTGTACCAATAAATGAAATTAATAAATCTTCACCAACTCTTTTTCCTTTTTTACAGATATCATAAAGAATACATGTCCTCGAGAGATTTTTCAGTATGCTTAGAATATAGTTTGGTACATCAAGTATCATAATATAAGTGGTTGAATTTTTTTTTTCAATATCCAACCACTAATACTATAACACTTAGTATATCAAATCGTGTTCTCGGCATATTGAAATATTCATCGTCCTTGTTATATAGTTTGAACTTTGAAAATTTAAATTTTAACCCACCACTCAGGTACTTTTCACTTTCTGGGAAACTGAACATTTTAAATAGGCATCACTGGCACTTCCATGGGGCAAAATTGAAAAGGCGAGCTAAAGTCAGCTTTCCATCCAAAGTTTTTGAAAAAAGTTTGAGCTATGGATCCATGGTTATATTGAGTTTATTGTGTTTTAGTACTGCACAATACTTTCGTGTGACGGTCTAATACTTGAAGACTCTCGAAAATTTAATGGGGAGATGGATTTTAAGTTCATAGTATAGTTCCAATTAATTTTAGGGAACTTTAACGAAAAGCTCCCGGTACTGTTCATTTTAACGAAAAACCACATTTTTACACTAAAAAGTCAATCTTGATACTATTAACTTTACCATTTATTTTGTCCTTATTGTTAAAACTCAAAGTTTTCAAGCATTTTTCGTTAATTTTCCTTTAATTTTATAATGATTAGAACCCTTCAACCCAAGTATCTTCACATGAAGCAAGCAAGCCAACTCAACATTTTCAAGTTCAAGGTGATATTGGTGCCATAAAAGAATGAAAGTGACTACGAAACCTTGTTTTTAAGTGGGCTTCGACTGCCCTTCAATTAATTAAGAGAGCTATTATCGATAATTCAAATAGTCATTACGCAATTCTCTTCAAATTACTTTATATGTCGAACATGAATCTTATAGATGCCTAAACCATTTGCTTGTCTTTTATGGCACATATACACAGCAACATTTGCACTTCGTGCCATAAAAGTACTTGCATTTCTTTTTTAAGCTTGGATATTTGGCAAATTTCGGGTACATGAAAAAAGGCCCAAACTGAAAAATGGGTTGTCTTTGTTGGGCTCCTTTGCTTGGGTTTGGATTAGGTAATTGTGAGAAATTTTGTTTACACCTACAATTTTTTTTCCTTAATTACACTACCACCGCTACATCCAATTTTCCCTCCCTTCCCCTCTTCCTCCCAGAGTCTTTGTTAGGCTCCTTTGCTTGGGTTAGGTTTGATTATTTTTCATTTTGCCTAAATAATTTGTAGCTTTAGGTTATTTAGGAACATTTTAAATTTTAGTTGGATGTCCAAAGAAACTTGAAAATTCAGGTGAAGGCGTGCAAGAAAAAAGACGTCCGAAGATGAAATTTGGATGTTATGCCCAATTTTTTTGCCCTTTGTTAGGGTTTATTGGGCCTGATTCTGGATTTTTTTATATAATTGGACTTAATTAGTGGAATGTTTTTCTTGTGTTCACGTTCTTAATTAATGGAATATAGAATGCTTAATTATTTGGTGGAGCAATTGGAACAGAGTTTCACCATTATTTAAACAAATTTTAATTCCTTGGCTTCAACTTTGGCGACCCAGAAGAGTCCTAATGCTTGACTTTGTTAGATTAGACGCCTGCCGCCAGTTGTTCTTCTGGTGAAGCTGCTTTAGACATCGAAATTAAAACGGCGGTTCGTGTTGTGGCCGTCACGTCTTTCAACTTTTAAATATAAAAAAACCAGAAACAAACGGTCAGAACACTTTCATAATTTTACGCACACTAATCTTTGCGTGCAAAGCACTGCAGAACCAAATGATTACAAGAAGCAAATGAAGCAATAATCATGTGGTTACACATGAATCATGATACCATAACTGCAAGGTTTTCTTTTACTAAACATTAATCGTTCGTGAGATTTGAACTCGTACTTTTTTCCAACAAAGTGCAAATCGATGCCACTTGATTAACTTGGTCATGGGCTTTAAAGAAGTGATGTTGAGCGTTTTGTTTTTCTTTTAAGGTAACTGTTATTTGTGATTTTTAAACTTAGAATTTACTTCAATAAAGTAGAGACTGAGTGCCGCTAAACTAAATAATCATATGTGAGTTAGAACGAACTTAAAAATATGATTCCAAAGCCACATGAGATGACACAAATGAGATTTTTTCAATGTAACTGTCACTCTCGCGCATTGTATTATCAATTCACAAATATTGTAACATATGCTTAATTTATCTAGCTATACCATGTTCTACAATATAAACTTGTTCACCCATATTAACAACCCGTCAATTAGTAACATCGCATAACATTAACATTACACCATTCCGTCACAGGGTGATTGGAAAATACCAAAGAGCGCATAAGAGATTTGCCCTAAGACTTGATACTTGGGAGTAAACTAATCATGATTAGCAAAAACCAGTCAAATTAGCTTAGAATTAGCGATGACCATTGCTTGTCAAAAATAGTAATGTACAACCACCGGCTGTCCATTTTTATCGTCAAAACGCGTAGATTGAGAGTATAGAAAGTGTTAATCAAAATTCTCACCAATCCCGCTATAAAAACAAACTTCAAAAAAACAAAAAAAAATTAATTAACCACCCTTCATCCAAGAAACACAATCAGCCCCCCCAAAAAAAGCACTAATCTTAATTAAGTCAACCCCAAGAAACACAAACACCATTAATCTTAATTAATTCACCTTAATTACGTCAACCCTACATTTTGTTTTTGTTTCTCCAAAACTTATGCACCCCACGTTCTTTAGCTGCAGAAACAGAAAACTGCCCTAATCACCTCTGCTTCTTTTTCCCGATCTCAACAAACATTTCGAAGTCGAAAAACAAAAGTTCCAAAAAACCCTTTTCATATCTTCTAACATCTCTCGATCCCTCTCTGTTGGGAGAGAAGAAAAACAAATTATCTCCCCTCAAAACCTCTCCTCCTTTCTCCCACACAACAACACCGTTGTTGTTGTTTGTTTCCCAAGAAAGGAAGGTGAAGAAATATTTCAAACTTTTTTATATTTTCTTCCCAATAATCTCATCGGACTTTTAAGATTGTTGCTGTAACTTTAGATTGTATAATCTAAGGTCTTCGAGTTCCACAATGGTCCGAGCTTTTACATCCCAACAACAAACAATGCAGAAGACAAGATCTTTCCAGTTGAAACGAATGTTTGAGATTCCGAGACACCTTCAGAATTCGACCTTTGAGAATGGGCAGGACGGCGAGGGAGATAGGGATACCGCTCAGTTACTGAGTCCCAAGACCACACCAGAAGGCGGCCCGGTGGAGACACAAGGAATGTGGGGACCTAATCGCGATAAGGGTGTAGCTTCCGGTGCAGATGAAGGCGAAAAGATGAAGAGTCCTAAATCCAAGAGGCCTTCAGGTAAATATTTTGCTGCATATATAATTTTTACGTGCTATATATATTTCTTGTCAGTTGTCACAATGCTAGCTAGATGAAAGATCATTTTAATAATTTGTCTGAATATTTTTGTGTGTTTAGATATGGAAATGATGAAGGAAAGGTTCTCTAAGTTGCTTTTGGGGGAAGATATGTCGGGTGGTGGAAAGGGCGTCTCTTCCGCGTTGGCTTTATCAAATGCCATAACTAACCTAGCAGGTATAACTTTGTGCCTCACAGCAATTGCATTAATAATTTTACGAATTAAAATACGAAATCCGAATGAGGGTAATTCTGATTCCGTGTTCTTTGCTTTCTCCTTTGTTTCTATGACAATGCAGCATCTGTTTTCGGAGAACAAAGGAAACTAGAGCCTATGTCTTCGGATGCAAAAGCACGGTGGATGAATGAAATAGGCTGGCTTTTGTCTGTGACAGAGCACATCGTTGAATTCGTCCCTTCGCAGCAGAATGGAACAAACATGGAGGTTTTAACTCCTTCTCACTTTTGTCTGTGCCATAAATTTTCTCATAGTTCAAAATTCCAAAACTTGCAGGATTCTAATTTCTTTCTTTCGAATCTGATAGATAATGGTGACCCGGCAAAGAAATGATCTGCACATGAACGTTCCTGCCCTGCGCAAACTCGATGCAATGCTTGTTGTAAGTACCTTCATTCCTTACAGACTTCCTGGTTTAGCTAGAGAATATCAGAATTATACGCCTTTTGCTAATCGGTTATACAAAACAGGGTCACCTGGATAGCTTTGGAACCCCAAGTGAGTTTTGGTATGTGAAAAAAGGTGCCCAAGATTCTGAAAAGGATAATTCCCAGAGAAATGATGAGAAATGGTGGAAACCCAATGTTAAGGTTCCCCCCGAAGGGCTTTCAGATGAATGCCGAAGGTGGATGCAATCTCAGAAGGACTCTGTGAACCAAGTACTAAAAGCAGCGATGGCCATCAATGCGCAAGTGCTAGCCGAAATGGATATCCCCGAAAACTACATTGAATCCCTTCCCAAGGTATTACACATAGCACTCTCACTAATTAGTCTCGAAGATTTTGTTTTTGTTATGAACAGGGCGGTTGACTATATTTTCTTTTGACAGAACGGTAGGGCTAGCCTCGGTGATTCGATCTATAAGAGCATAACAGTGGACCACTTTGATCCTGTGGAGTTCTTTGACTCCATGGACTTGTCCACAGAGCACAAAGTTCTCGACCTAAAAGACAGGATCGAGGCCTCTATTGTGATTTGGAAGCAAAAGATGAACCACAAGAGTGGAAAGTCTTCGTGGGGTTCAGCCGTAAGCTTCGAGAAGAGAGAGCTCTTTGAAGAGAGAGTAGAGACCATCTTGCTCCTATTGAAACAGAAATTCCCAGGAATCCCACAATCTGCACTTGACATAAGCAAAATTCAATTCAATATGGTAAAGAGCTAAACTCCAAACATATATTTGCTTCTAGTGTTTGTTAACTTGTTTTGAGATCTAATAACCGCGATTCTTTCATTTCTATGCAGGATGTAGGGTACGCTATCCTAGAGAGCTATTCGAGGGTGATCGAAAGCTTGGCCTTCAAAATCATGTCCATGATTGAAGATGTGCTTTACGCTGATACTCAAGCTCGAAAATCATTATCAAACATGACACATTCAATGGATTCTAGGGAAGACGGAGACGCAACACCAACAAAGACACTGTTTGAGTTCATGGGGTGGAATGCTGAAACGGAAGAGAATGACATGGAGAAGGATAGCTCAGCGGGCAACAAGCAGAGCTACTTCAAAGAAGACAGTGAAAAGATTATGAGCAAACCTCCTGCTAGCATAAACACCAAGAGATTTTCATACTTGGAGAAGCTTGAGAAGTTGAGTGGTCTAAGAAGTCCAACGGCTCGGCATTGATCGGAAAATATTGAAGAATGTAGAGACGACAAAGGAGAGAGAGGGGCAGATAGACAGAGAGAAATACAGAAATACTTCCTAGGATGCTAACTTGTTAGTATTTCTAAGTAGTGTGCTTGTGCTTCCATCCTATTGAAGGATTGGGAAGTCTCTTGGAGTGTTTGTAATTAGTGGGGTTTTGATGCATTTGAGATTTGGGATGTGCTTTTTCTGATCTTTGCTGGTTTTTAGGAACAACAATACATGTATTCTAGTTTTTCTCAAAGGCTCTATGATCTTGTTTCCTTTTTTTCGTCCGATAAGTTCTGTTCTCAGGTCTCAACTAGATTGTAGTTTTAGTTGGCTAAAGTAGTGTGCCTCCCCCTCTGCAACCAAGCTTGAATCCTCACTCCCGTAGTTTAAATTAGACTATCACTCGAATAAAACTAAAAGCGTCTCAACTAGACCATAAAAATAAAACATCACCATAAGAACCGCCCCTGTTTTGCGGCCAACCCTTTTCCGGTTGGTGGCAAGAGTCAGAAAGAATCTCCTAGTGAAGAAAAACCTTGTGAGATCGAAATGCCGAATACTTACCAACCAATGCACTCTTCTATGCGAAATTGACAATGTTGGAGTTAATCCCGTATTGAAAACATGCTTCCGGATATTGGTGTTTGGTTTGCACTCAGTTTAAGTTTTATGCAACCGAAAGGACACAAACTTTGAAGATACAACTCACCACGTAAAATGCAATTTCATTTACATAACCATAACAATCATCCCTAAGATCTACAATGTGGTACAAAATAGCTTCTTCTCTTTTTCATACTCTTCTTTTGGCTCGTCTGATGAGCGATAAGATGTCATTACCGTGCCCAGATTTCTTGAGGCGTCCATTTATCTTCCGAGATTCCTGCAAGACAACACAAGAAGAGACATGCTATAATGGAAGGAATAGGAGACAAATTAGTTTTAGAACTTGTCATGTAATACACATATTATGTGTGTGTAGAACTCACCTGGAAGTGAAAGGTAAGGTTTGGACCCCTAGACAGGATTGAGAGGCCATCATGAACCGGCACTACAGTAAACCAATCGATGTTAAACATTGAGAATGGCTCATTAAATATGCTAATTTATATTAAATATACATAGTTCATAAAACTACATGGATCATGTTACCTAAAGCTGAATTGTTTTCGCCCTTGGGAAAAGACGGTTTGTGAGACGATGTGCACAAGAAAAGCGGCATTGCTACATCTCTGTCAGATTCTTGCTTGTCAGTGGGTTTATGAGATGCTGGGTTTCTAGGAATATCCCTGCATGGATCAAATTCATAAAATTCAAAATTTCTTTTGAATGCACAATATCCTGCAGCCAAATAATCAAAAAAAAATATTCTATGAAATTATAAAGACAAAAAACTTTACCTCGAATCTTCATTGGGTTTCTCAGCTTCTCTGGTATCATTGGGTTTCTCAGCTTCTCTGGTGGCTGATCGCAAAACAAGGAATTAGAAAGTGGGAAAAGTGGAGTTTATGAACATGTTTGCAAGTAGCAAAGCAGTTTCTACTTCGGATTTCACCTGCAGATAAAAAACGTGCATTATGCCGCGGGATAATCTCCCTCCATCGGACTCTAGGCAGAGCAAACTTATGGGTGTATTGTTCACATAAGAACATCCTCTGACCACAAAGCGAAGTTTACTGTTAGTGGTTAATGCAATTACGTAAATTAATGTATTAACTAACATAAGCTGGCTTGATTAATGTAATAAGGTGGTAATAACAACTTGTTTGAGGCAATCAATTCGAGTCTCAGCCTCCGAAAATGCGTTAGCTTCGGAAACGATGCTGTTAAGGTTGGCGGAGACGCATCCGAGATGATCAACAACAGTCACCACAGCTCTGCATATGTACTCTTTGGTGTTTTCCATCACTCTGGAAAATTAAAATAAATAGATAAAATGTTGAATTCTTGTTCATGGGGTGAGGGCTAAAATGGTCATTATATGGAGATCTTTGGAATTTAGGTTTGTTTAGATGACTCACACTTTCTTTTCTTTGGTGTTCAAAAAGGTTGATTCACAGTAGTCTGCAGCATAGTGAAGTTGAGAGCGCAGGTCTCTCAGTTCCTTCAACACACAAACAAAAACAATTCAGTAAATTTGAAAAAACACCCCGACAACTATAAGTTGGTGCCCTTCTCTCGTTACAAAGTCGGTTTTTGATTTTCTAAAGTACTGGTTTGACGAGTTTATCTCTGAAGTTCAATGTTATCAAAAGCTTACATGGGAACAACTCGAAGGAATTTGACACTTTAATAAGAAATAAAATAATACAAAAGCAAAAAAGAAATATCGACAAGAGTAATGTTATTCATACCATGTTTTTATACCACAATTTTATACCATCTTAGGTGGCATCTGATATAAACAGTCACATCATTTGAAAAATATGCAAAATCCAAGGAAATGAAGGAGAAAGACTCCTCGTATACCACAATCATCATTTAATTAACTAACTTTTCTTAAGTTTAGATTATTAAATAATAAACTAAATTTAAAAATCTAATTAATTCAAATGATGTTGCTGTTCATATCAAATGCCACATAAGACGATATGAAAATGTGGTATAAAAATATAGTATGAATAACATTAATTATAGTTCATATTTGATAAACATTTTGTTTTTCGTCTGGAAAACAAAAGAGAATGCATTAAGGAAAAACTTGGGAGTGAATACAACTTAAAATTGTTTTCGGTTTTTAGTTTTTGTTTTGTGTACTATTTCACAAACATTTCTTCCACATCCCCGACATCATTCTTCCTCCGCCACTAAAAACTTGAAACAAAATACGAAATGGTTATAGTTTTAAAGTTGAGTTCAGAAAACGTACCTGAAGAGAATTATGAAAGCTTCCAATGTCCTTAGACTTTGCTTCTGCATCTTGCCCTGAGGAGGGTTTAGAGATGTTCTGCATCTTCTCCTCCATGTTTGGAACGTCCTTAGACTCTGCTTCTGCATCTTGCTCCGAGGAGGGTTTAGAGTTGTTCTGCATCCTCTCCTCCATGCCTGGAACTTGAAAACTTAGAGGATGGTGGTGGGGGTTGGTTTTGTTTTGAGCAAAAGAAAGAGAAGCGGAGAATTGTGACCATTCAGGCTCGTGATATGTAGAGATGATGAGAGAGAGAGAGAGAGACAGAGATTCTCGAAGGCACGATCAGCAGCATCAGCATGTTATCGAGAAAGGGAAAGATGACAAAAGCTCAGTTTTCAGCCCGTGATTGTGTTCGTTTACCTTTTTCTTCTGTTTATCTTGTGTTTAAAATGAAAAAGCTAAAAAGGTGTTAGTGACTGACAAGTGAATCAAAGGTACGATTGCCATGTGCTTTATATTTAAGAAAATATTTTTGCTCATCATCTTTAAATGATGATAATGTTCATCATCTTATTTATTACTGTCCGATGAGTTTAAATTTCAAAATATGTGTAGTCAATAAATACAAATCTCAATGTTTAAACTCATTCAACGTTGATAAATAGAATGTTGAGCATTATCATCGCTCGAGTTTATGAGAAGAATACCTCCTACATTTAAATATGTTTAAAATATTTGATTTGAGCGGCTGTATTATTTGCATGGTATGATTGTTAACATTCTTTATATGAGATTATGACAAAATGATTTTCTATCAGGAATAATTACAACCTAATTGTAAGATAATTATAAGATGATTAAAGCCAATTTACGAGGTTTATTGGATTCCCAATGTACAATGTAGTTGGATTTGATCTGGATTACCTTAAACTAGTCGCATACGTTACCATTTAGAATGGAAGTCATGAATCAAGGAAGTCAGAAACCTGAGAGAAAAGAAATGATAATGAGATCAATTGCCTCTAATCCACTCACTTGTAAGAGAGAAGTCATAAATCAAAGAAGTCCTGAATACAGCAGAGAGGGAACAAGAATGAAGGGCAGTGTCAAGAATTAAAATAATTTTGATACCCATTCCAATTTCCAAGTAAATATGTTACACTTTCTCATTCAAAGGGCCAATGTATCAAATTGAATACCCAACATTGATAAGAGACGAATCAAACATGTGCTCTCGAAAGCAGAGTTAAATTATCATAACTACGTAAACTACAAGCCCCGAGCATCAAATTGAGTTTACTTAAATCAAATATCATGTACCCATCACGTTTCACCAAAAATTGTAACCATAAACAAATGGGGAAGGTTTGTGGCCTTAAGAGGATGACCACCCTATCAGCCAACCCCGCCATCCACGCGTGCAGAAGGAAACCTCTCAGTTGTTGAATAAGTTGGGGGCTCACTGGTCGCTACCCTAATGCCTCAACGAAGTTCCTGAACAGGGCTGCTTACCAGCGCGATGGTAAAGTGGCAAATTCCCTGAGGCTAACGGAATAACTAGCTCTCTTTTATCCAATTGATTTCTTACAAGCTTAAACGTCAAAAACACCGGCTTATCAGCAAATGGCAAGGTACTGTGGGCCTCCTTATCTTATCCTCTCAAAGTTTGTCCCACAAGTAACTGACTGGGAGAGAAGGGTTCTGTAGATAGGCAACTTTTTCGAACAGCTTTGAAATGGAACTTGAATCACCTTACAATGCCATATTGTCATGTATAACTTTGTAATTCGAATACCGAAAAGAAAGAAAGCATCCGGCCTCGTGGATAGAATAAGTACACAATATCGGGCACATCTCGCATTATAATGCCCAATCTTGGATAAACAAAAAAGCATCCAGCCTCATTGCAGACATTCAAACAAAAGGATGAAAATCGACAGTCACGGGTATCCGATAAACTGTTCAACATCTTATGTCACTAACGTGAACTAAGTGTATCCGAGACAACTTGATACAGGGAGACGCCGTCATAAAGGCATTGAAATCCCTGAAATATGTGGAAAGAAGAAAGTGTTAGAGTTCATACTTGATATTATCACATGAAAATGGCCAAACGTGATTATATCGAGGCTGATGTAGTTAGCAAAACAAGGAAGTTCTTACTTGCAATTAACCCATTGCTTCATTAAGTGTTGTATATCGTTTGATTGATATAGTTATACATAAAGATGATTATCAAGAATTCATTGTTACAACTTGGTAGTGTGTGCAGGTGTGAATATATGCGCACGTCCAGTTTTAAGAACAAAGAGAGTGGCATGCCAGTTCCAGGCTTAAAAATGATTTGTCTGTTTTTCTTTTTCTTTATAAATACGGAGCACCCTACAATTTTTGTATAAACTACTAGTGGGCAGCGAATTGAGGCTCCAAAAAATTCTTAGTCAATAGGATATATCTAGCTCCAAAAATTTCCATTTAAAAAACGAAAACAACCACAGTGTGCCCCTGGATAGTTATCTTTCGGCTTAACCACACAAGCTCACTCAGAGGCTCATAAGAAGGCAGGCAACGGATACCCAATGCAGTCCACATATATACCTAAATCCGAAACTTAGATCACTAAAACTCAATCAAATAGAGAGAGTTTATATTCAAAGCAAATGCTAAGCTCAAACACCCCACATCCCCGAGCATCCAAAACAAGAAAACTTCAATTGTTTCAAACAGAATTTGAACTTTGTTATGTAACTTCATCCCCTGAGTGGTTCAAAACCACACTTTCACTTAAGATGATTGCTCGAGGACAATTGAACAACTATTCAACAATGCAGCTGACAGCTTCTTTTATCATGAAGCAACATAGCTCAAACAATTTAAATTGTTCGTGGCAGACTGATCTGACAGTCCACGAAGCTAAACACCGACAATTAACAATTAGATTAAGTTGGCAAATAAACAAGCAGATGGTGTGCATTTTCTAGTTAACATCATATCCAGTACAAGCTAAAGAGCACGTAAATCATCAAATTAAAGTAAAAAAAAACTCACCTTGAGGAACTAATCCCCAGCTCTGGGAGGCAATCGACAAGCTCGATATCAACCGCGCCGAAGCCACCGCGCTGTGCAACGGCATCATTGATCCCAACTCCACTGGTAACCTAACAAAGACAAAATCTTTCTGAGATTCAAATATTCCCTACACTTTCTCGGACGCCAAACAGGTCGTAAGAAAACGAAGACGAGAAATGAGTATTGGGGGAGCTGATATACCTGGAAAGGCCAGAAATGCGTCGTATGGGAGCGGAGGCCGGAGAGAGAAAGCTCGATTTGAGCTGAGAGAGCTCGGATGCCGGCAACGTCTTGGTCAGATTGCGCGCGAAGGGCTGTAATCGGGAGGACAACCTAGAGATAACTTTGCAGGACGCCATTGGTGAAACCTTCGAGCTTTTGGGGGTTTTGGTCACTCGGTCACTGTGCTCGACGACGGGAAGGTTTATGGGGGACTGCCACAGGAAACGACGTCGGAGTTCGTTTTGTTTTGTTTAGGGCGTTGTGGTTATGATCCATTGGGCCCATGGGTCGACCCGCTACTGATTGATGGATCAATATTTGGTATGATCCGTTGGGAATTTGATATGATCCCAATGATCCATTGATTCCCAACGACCTTGAAGACTTCGTCCAAAGCTAAAAGCCTTGAAGACCTTTGACCAAGACTTCTAGTCATATTTTATTATCTCAGCTTGACCCAAAGGTTGTTGGTCTATTAAAAAAATTAAAAGTTTTTACCCAAAAATAAATAAATTAAAAGCTATTGAATTATGTCGTTTTCATTTCTTATGTTTTACATTTTTATTTTAATAAAAAGGTAGTTATTATTATTTTTTTAACAATCGATATTATATACATCAAAATGAGGAAGTTGACTAAGTCTCATAATGAATTAGTAATAATGTGATTTAAATTTGATTTTAATGAGAATCGAAACTAATACTTTATTTTATTTTTAAAGGTTTTCTTAATTATTTGAACTAGAAGCATATTGTTAGTTTTCATTTTTTTAAGCTTGAGGTACGAGAAAAAATATAAAAATAAGATGATGAAAAAAAGGTGGCGGAAGGGCATGAAAGAAACAAAAATAATGAGTAAAAACAAAAACTTGAAAGTGAATAAAAAAATTAATATAATTTTTAAAATTTGATGTGACTTAAAACTGTTATGGTGTGTTTGTTTGGGCTTACTAAGTGGGACTGGACTGGACTGGACTGGACCACATACTAATGTAGTCCCATGTTTGATTTGTGCTGGGACTAACTTAAATGAGACTAAAGGGGACTCGCTTGGACTAAAGGCCTCGCTAGAAGTTATTAGCGAGATCCTCCCCAAACCATAGGACTCGCTTAGACCATATCTAGTTCTCTACTTCGCTTCCGCTTCACCCCTCACATTTGCTTCTTCTTCCCCACTTCCACATCCATTTTCAAAACTGGCTTCTTCCTCCTCCCTGCTTCACCCCCTGCGAGTTCTAGGCTTTGTTGTTTTTGAATCTCAGATGGGATTCGCGTTGGATTTGTTAGAAGTAGTGGTTTTATCCACTACGTAAGTTTAGGGTTAATTATGTAAGCAGTTTCAACTGCATGGTGAAATAAACCCTAGAATCTAGGGATCAGTTTTTCCTTCAAACTTAGTCTTCTACCACGTTTAGGTTTATGTTCAACGTGGGCTGCATGGTTTTCATTCAGTTACTGTGTAAGGCTTATATAAAACCTGTTTGTTCTTCGTTTAATATTAAGGTGATTTCTCATAGCTTGCAAAAGATCTCTGTTGACAAAACTCAGATTTAACATTTGGTATCAGAGCCCCAACCTGGGGTTTCTAATTAAAGCTTGAGAGAGAGTAATTTTTGAGTGAAGATATACGAGAATATGGCAGGAGAAGGAAGTGGTTTTGTGCAAGCATCCATTCCGAAACTGGATGGGCATTATGACCATTGGGCGATGCTTATGGAAAATTTTCTACGTTCAAAGGAGTATTGGAGCATTGTAGAGCATGGAATCACTGCAGCAGCAGAATGAGCCTCACTCGCGGAGAGGCAAAGGAAGGTGCTTGAGGATCAAAAGTTGAAAGATCTAAAAGCTAAGAATTATTTGTTTCAAGCAATTGATCGAGCTGTTTTGGAAACAATCTTGAACAAGGATACGGCTAAGGAGATTTGGGATTCGTTTAAGCAAAAGTATTAAGGGACTGCTCGTGTCAAGCGAGCACAGTTGCAGGCACTTTGAAAGGAGTTTGAGATGCTTCACATGAGGACAGAAGAGAATGTGAATGAGTTTTTTGGTCGAACTCTGACCATAGCCAATAAGAGAAGAATTAACGGTGACAAATTGACAGATGTAGAAGTTATTGAGAAGATTCTGAGATCGATGACTCCTAAGTATGATTATGTGGTTTGTTCAATTGAGGAATCCAAAGATTTAGATCTTCTCTCAATTGATGAACTGCAAAGCAGTTTGTTGGTACATGAACAGCGGATGATCGGACGTGTTGTGGAGGAGCAAACACTAAAGGTGGTCTATGAAGAGAACTCTGGAGGAAGAGGACGTGGTCGAGGAACCTTTCGTGGAAGAGGCATAGGGAAAGGTCGATAAACCTTTAACAAGTCAACAATTGAGTGCTCTAATTGTCATGAATTAGGGCACTTTTAGTATGAGTGTCCTAAGAAAGACAAGGAAGCAAAGGTCAATTATGATGAGGCTAGTGAAGAGATGTTGTTAATGGCGTATGTAGATGCTCCAGAGGTCAAAGAAGATATTTGGTTCCTCGACTCGGGGTGCAGCAATCATATGTGTGGTAAGAGGGTGCTATTTTTTTACTTTGATGAAAGTTTTAGAGAAAGTGTGAAACTAGGGAACAATACTAGTATGACTGTTTTAGGGAAAGGAAACATTAGACTACAAGTGAGTGGGATGACTCAGGTGATCACATGGGTTTTCTATGTGTCTGCTTTGAAGAACAACCTTATAAACATTGGTCAGCTTCAAGAGAAAGGTTTTGCTATTCTCATTAAACATGGAAAGTGCAAGATCTATCACCCTGAGAGAGGACTGATCATGGAGACCATTATGGCTGCAAACCGCATGTTTATTATTGTTGCTCAGCATCAACTCAGTGTCTAGGCATGTTTCAATGTTCTCACAGATGATTCAGTTCAGCTGTGGCACTGTTGTTATGGGCACTTGAGTCTTGGTGGCTTAAAGACTCTCCAACAGAAGCAGATGGTGAGTGGACTGCCTCAGATAAAGGACTCCTAAAGAGTGTGAGAATTGCATGGTAGGCAAGCAGCCGAGAGACCCCTTTCCAAAAAGGAGTACCTGAAAGGCTTCTCAAAGTCTACAACTCATTCATGCAGACATATGTGGACCAGTAAAGCCTGCATCCAACAGTAAGAAGAGGTATCTACTGACCTTTATTGATGATTTTACTCGCAAGACTTGGGTCTATTTCCTGGTAGAGAAGTCAGAAGCTTTTCGATTTTTTAAAGTCTTCAAAAGTCTTGTTGAGAATGAGACTAATGCAAGCATTAAAAGTCTGCGCACAGATCAGGGAGGGGAGTTTACATCTCATGAGTTTGTTGAGTTTTGTGTTGAGAATGGGATTCAACGACAGTTAACTGCAGCCTACACCCCGCAGCAAAACAGAGTAGCTGAGCGTAAGAATCGAACCATCATGAACATGGTTCAAAGCTTACTAATCGAGAAGAAGATGCCAAAGACAGTTTGGCCTGAAGCAGCAAACTGGACAGTTCATGTGCTCAACAGAAGTCCCACACTTGCAGTAAAAAACAAAACACCACAGGAGGCATGGAGTGGTACGATATCGTCAGTAAGTTATTTCAGGGTTTTTGGGTGCATTTCATTTGTGCACATCCCAGACAACAAGAGAACCAAGCTGGATGATAAGAGTATGAAGTGTGTGCTACTTGGGGTTAGGGAAGGGTCCAAAGCCTATCGACTATTTGAACCAGTCTCACAGAAGATCATAATTAGTCGTGATGTTAGGTTTGATGAGAACAATAGCTGGGTTTGGGATGATCATCATCATGAAGCTGTCATAGCAGATTTGGAATGGGATGATGATGAAGACACAACAAGTGAAGCTAATGAGGTTGACAGTGAGGGAGGAGATGAAGATGGATTCGATGGAAATGATAATGATACAAGCAACAATAGTGGATCAGATGAAGTCTCAGAAGCAAATTAATCCAGTTCAGAAGAAAGAAGACCTAGAAATCTGCCAGTATGGATGCGGGATTATATGACAGGAGAAGGTTTATCTGAAGAAGAGGAAGCCACGATGCATTTGGTTCTTCTTGCGAGTAGTGATCCAGTTCATTACAATGAAGCTGTGAAAAATGCCAAATGGAGGAAAGCTATGGATGTTGAGGTAGCAGTTATTGAGAAGAACAATACTTGGGAATTGACAGATCTACCTCAAAGAGGGAAGATAATTGGAGTTAAATGGGTTTACAAGACTAAACTGAATGAAATGGAGAGGTGGACAAGTACAAAGCTCGGTTGGTGGCAAAGGGGTATGCTCAAGAATATGAGGTTGATTATGCTGAAGTTTTTGCTCCTGTGGCTAGGTTAGATACCATTCGAATTGTGATTGCACTTGCTGCTCAAAGGGAATGGACAATTCATCAAATGGACGTGAAAAATGCTTTCTTACATGGGGAAATCAACGAAGAAGTATTTGTGGAACAACCACCTGGGTATGTGCAGAGAGGTAAGGAGCATAAAGTTTACAAATTAAGGAAATCTTTATATGGACTTAAACAAGCCCCTCGTGCTTGGTATAGTCGTATAGAAGCTTATTTCTTGAAGGAAGGGTTTGTGAAGTGTCCCCATGAACACACTTTGTTCATCAAAGCAGGAGATGGAGGTAACATTCTCATTGTTTGTCTTTATGTTGATGATCTCATTTATATTGGCAATGGTGAAAGCATGTTCAGTAAGTTTAAGCAGTCGATGATGAATGAGTTTGAAATGACTGATCTTGGTAAGATGAGATACTTCCTTAAAATTGAAGTATTGCAGAAACCAGATGGAATATTCATCTGTCAAAAGAAATATGCTCAGGAAGTGTTGGAGAGGTTTAATATGGGGAATTGCAATCCAGTGCATAATCCTATTGTTCCAGGTACCAAGCTAACGAAGGGCCTGATTGGTGAGAGGGTCGACAACATTTACTACAAACAAATTGTGGGGAGTCTCATGTATCTCACAGCCACTCGGCCTGACACTATGTTTGTGGTAAGTTTAATTAGCAGGTTTATGGAAGGTCCAACAGAAATGCACTTGGCAGCAACAAAAAGGGTTTTGAGATATGTAAAAGGCACGATCGGCCTTGGAGTTTTTTACAGAAAGGGAGAACATGCTGAGCTCAGAGGCTATACAGACAGTGATTATGCAGGTGACTTGGACGATAGAAAGAGTACATCAGGATATTTGTTCATGTTAGGTTCATGAGTTGTGTGTTGGTCTTCCAAGAAACAACCGGTGGTTACACTATCAACAACTGAAGCTGAATTCATTGCAGCAGCTTCATCTGCTTGTCAGGCAACCTGGTTAAGAAGGATAATGAATGACTTAGGTCAGGTTCAGCAAACTTTACAACGATTTTCTGTGATAATAGTTCAGCAATAAAGCTCTCCAAGAATCCTGTGCTGCATGGTCGAAGCAAGCACATAGATGTACGGTTCCACTTCCTTCGTGAGCTAACTAAGGATGAAATTGTGCAACTGGTTTATTGCAACACTCAGGAGCAAATAGCAGACATACTAACCAAGCCATTGAAGACTGATGCCTTCCTGAAGTTGCAGGAGTCTATGAGAGTGTGTTTGGAATCAGATGTAAACTGATTGCTTAGCAGTCAGTTTAAGGGAGGATGTTAGAAGTAGTGGTTTTATCCACTACGTAAGTTTAGGGTTAATTATGTAAGCAGTTTCAACTACATGGTGAAATAAACCCTAGAATCTAGGGATCAGTTTTTCCTTCAGACTTAGTCTTCTACCACGTTTAGGTTTATGTTCAACGTGGGCTGCATGGTTTTCATTCAGTTACTGTGTAAGGCTTATATGAAGCTTGTTTGTTCTTCGTTTAATATTAAGGTGATTTCTTATAGCTTGCAAAAGATCTCTGTTGACAAAACTCAGATTTAACAGGATTTGCATATTGTTAGGAGGAAACGGGCGTCGTGGCGACTATTTGCTTCGATTGTCGCCGTGACCGCCATGGATGACAAGCTCTTGCAAGCTTCAATTCCCAATGCTTCAACCCACAGTGCATCAAGGCCTCCAATACCCACTCCCAATTTTGGTCTCCCTCACCATTTTTAACATGCCTGAACAATTTTTTTCTGATCAAATCCACCAAGAACTTTCCAAGTTTCTTCTTCTTCTTCTGCAACCTCTCCCATCGTTTTTGTTTTTTTTTATGGGATGTAGGACTGTCTCTGGATTTTTTTTATTTTGTTTTCACTGCAATTAGTTGTCAATTTGGCCTTGTATATTGGTGTAACTCAACTCTTTGACGGGAAAGATAGAAAATTCAATATTTTGATTCTTTGGTATTCGACATGATATCTGATTTTTGGCTTTTTATTTATTTATTTTTATAGAGTGTATTCTACCTTTTTAGACAATAAAGTGGAAGTTCTTATAATTAAAAATAAAAATTTAGTCCTACCTAATCCAGCACTGCACTAAATGTTTCATAATTCTTATACTACTTAGTTCATATCAAGCCAGTTCAGTTTAGTCCCTAATGCTAATTCAGTCTGAGATAGTCTGATGTATGTAATAAACGCACCATTAGTTCATTGCACATAAAACTCTTTTTTTTTTTTTAATAAAATTAGGTGAGTAAAAAATATCTAACTTATAGTCTAACTTAGAAGTTTTAGGTCTAATTTCTTTATTTAAAAAAAAAAAAAAAGTCGAGATTTTCATAGTCTTACATAGAAATTAGAAGTATGGAGTATTATCAAGTTCAAATTCCCAATCACTACTTCATTTGCCATCAAATCAATTTTATTCCTAACTCTCATTGTCATCTTGCAAAATGGTCATACTCAAACTTATGATTTGACCATGTTTTTTATTTTTTTACATGTACACTGACAATTTGGGCAAAACCCTGAGCACATGTTCCGGGCCTCCCCAGCCCTCTTATTTTGTATGTACCCATAAATCCGCCCGAGAAAGGTAGGTGGGCGAATGAAAGCTACCGGGCTGCCTAAAAAATGCAACAACCACTTGACTTCAACCTTGTGCGCATGACATTTTCTCAAAAATAAAACTTTGTATGAGCTCTTTGCTAAAATTATTATAACTTTTAAGAGCATATTCGAAGGAGATGCCAAAATGTACACAAAATTTATAACAGTAAAAAAATATCACACTAATATTCTCTAACTGAAGTGTTAAATCCTATGTGACGATGATATAGATTAGCAGCAAAAGAGGTTACTGTCAAATTTGACAGTAGCTTCAAATGTTTTTTATTATTAATTTTTAAAAGTATTTTATTAATTTTTAATTAGTTTAATCATTTATTATAATTAATATTGAGTTGACCGATTCAATTATCATACTTTTTTCTTATTTTCAATCAAGAAATGTGAAAAGATTATTGATTAAACTTTAAATGTTCTTTATTAAATTTTAATTAGTTTAATAATTTATTTTATAAATAATAAAATAATATTTTAATTTGACATATCGATTGGAGAACAAAACTTTAAAAAGATGTTAAAGTGCTACATAAGCTGTCAAAATTTGACATCTCCTTTTAAAATGCGTTTGAAGATGATCGAAGGAATTAAAATAAATAGACTATTGAATGAAATTTTAAAAATATGTATTATTTGATCTAATGATCTTTATAGGAAAGATTCGGAGAAGATGCCGATTCGGATTCAACAACCAAGGGATTAATTTTCTACCTGCCACAGTGCCACTGGGTAACTGTTCACATACATCGCCCCGACCGACACTATTATTTTAATCAAGTAACGACACCCCCGAAAGAATATGAAAGCAGGAGTACTATTTTCTCTCCTTCTAATCCTTCATTTCTCTTTATTTGAATAGTTACAATTGAGCTACATCAACGGTTATGATTTAGTTATGCTTATATTGATTTTTTTATAAAAATAATAAGATAAAAAATAATAAGTGAGATGAGGTAAGAGAAGTGGATGAGTATAGGGTGATGAGAATAGTCTCTTTCTAAGCCTTTTTTATTTTATTTGAACTGTTATAATTTAACTATATCAACGGTTATGATTTAGTCATGTTTATATTGATTTTTTTATAAAAATAATAAGATAAAAAATAATAAGTGAGATATGTGAGAGAAGTGGATGAGAATTGGAGGCAGAATCCTCCTCCATAAAAGCACCCATGCTCTCTGATCTCGTCAACCTCTCTCTCTGTCTCCCCTGTAATTCTCCTTATCTTCATCACGCTGCCCTAGGGGACTCTGGTTCGTGAATCCATGGCGAGGGGGACTCTGGTTAGTGGATCCATGGCGAAGGTCAAGGTCACCTTGGAGGTCGGAAACGACGGCGTTGCAGTTATCACCATCTTCAATCCCCCTGTCAACGCCTTGGCCATACCCAGTAATCCAGCTAGCTTCGCTCCTTCTTTTTCAAAATTCAACGATTCGTAATTTGTTTTTTGATTTTTTGGGTTCTTTTTTGGTGATTATGCAGTTATAGCTGGCTTGAATGAGAAGTTCGAGGAGGCTGGGAGGCGAAATGACGTGAAGGCTATCGTTTTGACTGGTAATTCAGCTTGGATCCCTACTCTTTGGGCTGGTTTGGTATTGCTGTGTTTTGAAAGAAAACTGCATTTGCAGTGATGTGAGAATAAGCTCACTTCACGTTTCAGCATTTTTTCGTCTAAAACTGTGAAAATAAGCTGTTTTTAAGTGTTTACCAAACATGTTTTTGAGCTCAGTTTTTTTTGATACCCACTTTTTAAAAAGCACCTCAAATCAGAACTTAATCGAGTTTTGCTACGATTCGTTTTGTTCGATCCAGTTCAGCCAATTGGAAAATCTGATTTTAGATAATCGAAAGCTTGAATTTTTGTATTCACTTTCTTCGCTTTGTGGATGTTTTGTAATTTTATTTTCTTGTTTTTTTGGTTGATGAAGGCAGTGGAGGAAGGTTTTCGGGTGGTTTCGATATCAATGTTTTCGAGAAGGTTCACGAGACTGGTATGATTGCAATGAACTATGTAGATATCTCTCCATTTGTAGCATTGAGTTACTTGGTGAATGGGTTGAGAACTCACCGTTGTATTGCTGTGTGGTGACGCAGGGGATGTTTCGATCTTGCCTGATGTATCTGTTGACTTTGTGGTCAACACGCTTGAAGGTATTATCCCCAATGTTCTTTTCGAAAAACGTCAATTACTGGCCTCCATTTTTGCTACGCAGAGTTAACATTAACAATCTCGTTAATACTGTTTGTGTGTAACGTGTATAACAGATTCGAAAAAGCCTGTTGTTGCTGCCGTCCAAGGACTTGCACTAGGAGGTGGCTTGGAGTTGGCATTGGTTTGTGCTCCTACTTCCGAGTGGACAATTTCTAGTTGTTAGATTTCATACGTTTGGTGGATAAATTTGCTGTCGGAACTGTTGTGCAATTGCGTCTTATTAGTAAATTTCGTGCAGGGGTGCCACGCACGTATTGCTGCTCCAAAAACACAACTTGGCCTTCCGGAGTTGTCACTTGGAGTGATTCCTGGATTTGGAGGTATAACTTTTATTCTACACAGGAGTAAATTGGACACCAAAATATATTGATTGTTGTACTGAAATGTGAAACTGCTTTTGCTATGTAAGGCACACAACGTCTTCCAAGGCTTGTAGGGCTTCAGAAGGCAATTGAATTGATGCTGGTAATTGGCTCCTCTGCTCATTTTTTTGTTAGAGCTTCATACCCAAATGTTATGAAATAATTTTTCATGTTCGATCTTATAACTACTTATTTAGGTATGTACGCTGAACCCACGTAGTTGTTCACTTGTTTTGAACAGCTTAAAAGCTTTACACAAAATTATTTTGCATTATAAGCTCATCTTGCATTGATTCTAATTTAGTATAGTATGTGGTACATTTCAGTCATCGAAGACAATCCTGTCTGAAGAAGGGGAGAAGCTGGGTCTTATAGATGCTATTGTGTCTCCTCAAGAGTTGCTGAAAGTATCTCGCTCTTGGGCTTTGGAAATTGCAGATAGGCGCAAACCGTGGTTGCGCTCTCTTCACAGGACAGATAAAATTGGATCCCTGTCTGAGGCACGAGAGATACTGAAAGTTGCCCGACAACAAGCCAAGAAGACTGCTCCCAATATGCCTCAGCACCAAGCATGCCTCAATGTGATTGAGGATGGCATTATTCATGGAGGATACAGTGGTGTTTTAACGGTAATTTTTGATATCATTGGCTTTGTTTGTTATACATGTTTAATCGTCTTTTATATGTGTAATGGCATGCACCGGTGCACATATGTTCTAACAAATGAAATTTTTATTTCAGGAGACTAAAGTTTTTAGGGAGTTAGTTCTAGCGGACACTTCAAAAGGTCTTGTCCATGTATTTTTTGCTCAACGCGCAACATCTAAGGTACGATCATGATACACAAGTAGCTTCTTTACTTCTTTTTGTAGTTGTTCTTTTTTACCAGTCCTCTGTCTTTGAGTTGATGACATCTATTGTCAGAATTGGCCTTAAACCAACCCTCTCCTGGCTTCTTAATGAGATTTTTGCCTGTTTGTTTTATGTTCTTCTGTCTGTTGTAAATGGTTCTGCTTGGCTTTCTAAATCCAGTTTTCGCCATGCATCCTTGAGTAATTAAATTTGTGTTGATGCTTTTATGGCATATATCTGGTAATTATTTAATGTGGTGAAGGGTGTTGATTATCTTCTGTTGCTTGGAAGCAGTTTCTACATTCTACCCTCCTTTTCTTTCTTGTTGTATCTACTTAAATTTTAACTTATGCAGGTGCCCAACGTTACTGATGTTGGCCTTAAACCAAGGCAAATAAAGAAAGTTGCTGTTATTGGTGGAGGTCTGATGGGTTCTGGCATTGCTACGGCCCTTCTTGTGAGCAATATATCTGTGGTTCTAAAGGAAGTCAACTCTGAATATCTTCAGAAGGGCATAAAATCGATAGAAGGTGGTTACCTCATTGGCAGAATTCTTGAGATTTAGCATTCTTCTATGAGTTAAGAATGAGGCTTCAGGATTCAGGCTGTAGTACAGCATATAATTTTTTTGCTCTTAATTTTACTATGGCATTTATAGTTTTAGGTGAGCAATGAATATAGTGAAAGATAATTGTCATTAATCTAATAGAATGGTAGTGTTTTATTATGTGCAATATTTTAATAGCATATAAGGGACCTAGATAACATTGTACTTATTTGTGGTTTTAGTAATTTTTTATTTGACTGTTAACTAAGCATTGGATCATGTTTAAATTAACTGGGAATAACAGTCTCTGCTGAGTTTTGTTGCAGATTGGCAATTCACTTGTGTCCAGATAACTAATAAAATAATACTCTGGCATGGTTTTTTATGTATGCACTGGTGATATTAGAAACCTGAAATCTTCTCTTCGTTTTTTGTTTCAACAGGAAATGTTAAAGGCTTAGTAACTAGAAGGAGGCTGACACAGGACAAGGGACAAAAGGCTCTCTCATTGCTGAAGGGTAGTTTGGACTACTCCGACTTCAAAGATGCGGACATGGTCATAGAGGTGGGGTATTATAAAAGGCCAGCTATCTTCAATTTCTATTTTTTCTTTCCTATATTAGGATATTTTTATTAAACCTTCGTCGTTCTGTTAGAGATGGTTTCTGGTGCTCATCTGTATTAACCACCTTTTTGGGGCCTGAAAGCCTGAGCATCTGCTGTCTACTTAATATTTCTGTTGTAATGAAATTGTTAAATCTACATATTACCTCTTGGATTTCTATTTGAAAGTTATTTGATACAATTATTCCTTGTTTGCAGGCTGTCATTGAGAGTGTTCCTCTCAAACAGAAAATTTTTAGTGAACTCGAGAAAGTTTGCCCATCTCACTGCGTCTTGGCTACAAATACATCCACTATTGACCTCAATGTTGTTGGGGAAAAGACAAACTCCCATGATCGCATTGTGGGGGCACATTTTTTCAGGTTATTTTATGCATTTTCTTCCCAGCTGCATACATCTTTTTACCACTCGAAGAAACATGCTTATTTGCCTCTTGAAAACGTCGTGTTTGACAAATGTCTTAATCACCTAAAACCATTTTATTGTTTATCAATTTTTATATATGCACTTATAATTATGGTGGAATGCTTTTTATTTGTACTTTGTACTTAATTTCGCATTGTTCTTTGATGGACAGTCCTGCTCATGTGATGCCTCTTCTTGAAATAGTACGGACAGAGAAGACTTCGGCACAAGTAATTCTTGATCTTTTGACTGTTGGAAAAATAATAAAGAAAGTTCCAGTTGTGGTTGGTAACTGCACAGGCTTTGCAGTCAATCGAGCATTCTTTCCTTACACACAAGGTGCCCATATATTGGTCAATTCAGGTGTGGATGTATTCAGAATTGACAGGGTCATCAGCGATTTTGGCCTACCTATGGGTCCTTTCCAGTAACTTTCTTCCCTTTCACCATACCTAGATTTTTCATGTTTTATTTTGTACATTTTAACGTAGGATCTGGGATTTTTTTAGAAATGTTTTTGCCTACTGATCGTAGAATTAAGAACTACATTGTTAATTATATCTACTGCTCTTGACTTGCAGGCTTCAGGACTTGGCAGGCTATGGAGTAGCCCTTGCAGTTGGAAAGGAATTTTCTGCTGCTTTCCCTGATCGCACATTTAGATCGCCATTGGTTGAGATCTTGATAAAAAATGGACGAAATGGTAATCTTGAACTTCACTAATTTTATTAGGTCTTCGTAGGAGGGTATTGTAACATGTTCTTTATTCTAACTATTTTATGCTTTTGGCATTTCAGGTAAAAACAATGGAAAAGGATATTACATTTATGAGAAGGGTAGCAAGCCAAAACCTGATCCTTCTGTCCTATCACTCATTGAGGAATCTCGACGAGTTACCAACATCATGCCTGGTGGAAAGGTACTTTTGCTTTACATCAGAAAATACATTTCTCATTTATGACAGCAGTACCTTAAAGGGAACACTCTGTATTGCTGTTACAGGCTCAGTAGTTCCTTTAAATAATGCATGCTTTTTGAGGCTGTCATGCTCATCTTGTTTGCTGGTTATGTCTGGCAGCCTTTAACTGTTACAGACCAAGATATTCTGGAGGTGATACTGTTTCCTGTAGTAAATGAGGCATGCCGTATTCTAGACGAAGAAATAGTTATTCGAGCAGCAGACCTTGACATCGCATCTGTTCTTGGGATGAGTTTCCCATCTTACCGGTGAGTTCTATATTGACCTTTGTGTCTGCTATGTTGCAAATATGCGCCTCTACTTTTGCAGCTAATGGAGAGGTCTGATTGTTTGATCTGGACATCCGAGGTGCAGGGCAATGGATCCCTTGCGGGATTAATTGTCCGGACTTGAACACCCCTCTTCTTTTTGTACAATCTCGTTGCAGTTGTGTACTATTGGTGTTTTCACTTGGTTGACAGTAATGACGTTGCTAGTTAATGTGAATGCTTGATTTCACAGTTGGTTGACAGTAATGATGTTGTTAGTTAATGTACATGCTTGATTTCACATCGTCTGTTTGTTATGTGGCAGCGGGGGTATTGTCTTTTGGGCAGATATGGTCGGGCCGAAGCATATATACGCTAGTCTCAAGAAATGGTCCGGAGTATATGGCAACTTTTTCAAACCATCAAGGTTTTTGGAAGAAAGAGCAACAAGAGGGTTGCCGCTGGTAAGAACATCGATTCTTATTTTTGTCTTGAACTTTTCCCCTTTTGGGATTTGAATGAGAAGAAAGAGCAACAAGAGGGTTGCCGCTGGTAAACATGCATAATTTTTTTTGTTCTTGTCCTGCAGAGTGCACCCGTATCGTCATCTGCATCTTCAAGGTCACGCATGTAAGCAGAAAAAGCTTATTTTCAACCGGTTTTCGAGCACATTCAGTATTCAGGGAAATAAGATTCGAGTTAATCGATTAGCACCTGGTTTGCAAAATAAAATGTTAAGTTGTCACCTTTTCTTTACTCCTCTTTCTTTGAGTGAATAGCAATAACGCTTCGAAATGGCGAGGCACTGAACGAGTTTTCGGTCAAGACTTTTTCCTTGAGAAATTAATCGCCTATTGAACTTTGGGTGATGGCGTGACAAATTGTTGATTAAATTCGCACTTAAATTCGGTGCACATATTTAGCATCCCTAACATTATGCCTAGCATTACTCTTTGCCGAAAGTATACTTGAAAATTTTCCGTTCAAACAACCTTTTTGTGTTTTTCGCTAGCATTTAATTTCAAGCTTAAAGGCTCAACAAAAACCATTTCTTAAAATATAAGTACATTTCAGAATGTCTAAATTTATATCCCGCTTGTTTTCCAGCTTCAAAATTCAATGAAATTTTGTCACTTAGTATTACAGTGTAATGGTGTTCCTTTTCACTTGTGAGTGAGATTTCTTAAGTTTGATTCTCGACAAAAGCAAAGATGAGCTGTATTATTGTTAGTCTATTGTGAAGCTAAGCCTACTCCTCACCTTCTTATGGCAGATAATATTGTTTGTTAAAAAGAAAAAAATTTAATGAAATACTAATGTAACTCAATAAATAGTACGATGACTCAATAAATACGCAAAAGATCTTATAAAAATCATTTGTCATCATAAATTGTCAGAGGTTTCAACAAGGTTAATTGTTTAAACACAAGGCGCATAACCACATTAAAAACCTAGTTACATATTATTTCCACCCTTAGTGGTAAATGCTCGTTGTTTCTTTCTCCACATGTGAAAAGATCAAAAAGGGGAAGAAAAAAATAAATTTATCCTAGCATGTAGCAAATACAAGCTGTGATGTTAATTTGTATGTCACGATCTAAAACCGATATCTTGCACAATTACAAGGCTCTGCATTTTACACAACTTCGACCGAAAAACTATGGTTAACGAGCTAAGGAAAAACTAATCTCTAAATATATTAATAACCTTAAAATTAAGAAAAATTAGATACTCCTAAGAGTGGTTAATAACTTCCTAATTACCGGCTTGATGCTGCAACGGAGAGAAATCAAAGCGAGACAATACCTTTGGCAAATCTTGTGTGCTGAAATCTTTTTACATCTCTATTTTAAGCTTTTGGTCTCCCATCTCCGTTTTCCGGATGGGAGGGAGTTTTACTGAGGGCTGATACTGCTGCAGTAACCGTCTGTGATGTCGTTGTCTTGGGTGCAAGTGGAACAGCAGTTCTTGCAACACCATTGCTAATTGGCCCCTGCGGATTCCACGAATCTATTCTTGTGTTTGTACTGCTATTGCTGTCTTGGTCTTTTTGAGTTTCCGCTTCCCTTCTGGCTAAAGATGAGCACTTTGTTTCTGCAGTGTTAAATGGAAGAATCGATGAAAGAAGAATAACCAAATCTCAACATAAATGAACTATGCTGACAGTTTTTTGCCTGAGCAGTGATAAAGGGTTTGGGTATAATTTATGGAAAGCTTTTAACTTTATACTGTAACTAGTCCAGATAAGAAAAGTGATCCACTTGCCTTTTATTTCCCCGAAAGTGATGAGCCTATTAAGACAGTCCCGGAATTTTGTTAAGACAATCTTTTCCTGTTCTGCGTAGACTTCTGTCATTCCTTGTCCATTAGGCAACTGTGAAGATGTGTTACCATCCCCCATTAACCCATTAGGAGACGCCGCTGACATGAACATTGTATCTTGTTCATCACACATCAATGCCAAAGTTCCAGGAGACATCGGCCTCCCCCTCGTTACATCAGCACTGTCTGAATTTGAATCTTCAGGGCTGATTTTATCAGTGTCATTTGCACTAGAACGATCATCAGCCACAGCATTCTGAGCATCAGATTCCTTTTGGCTATGCAACATGTCTTGTGTCGTTGAAGCAAGGGAAGTTTCTGTAGGCTTCTCTGCTGTATTTCTTTGGTCTGTACAGATTGGACAGATTAATGTACAGAATTTGTAGACAAACCCCATTTCTACTAAAACTACTTGAAAAGTGACTACTCGAAGCATCATAATAATAGATGGTTTATAATTGAATTCTCCCTATAATGCCCAATTAGTAGTTAAATGTGTCATTACTAAGACAAAGACGGAGACAAATCAGTATAAAAAAATCAACTATAAAATATACAAACCAAGGCTCTAAGCATCTCCGACGACTAAATTTTTTGTAAACATTATTTGTAGTGCTTCATGCTAAGATGATTTTTTTGTTTAATGAAGAAAATATATATCATTTTAAACACAAGTCTTATAAGTGCAAACACTCATGAAAAACAATGAAATCTGAAAGATAGTAATTCGTCATATGTGAATCAATAAACTACCTGCAAGTGTCTTTGCAGCTTCTTCTGCTACTACAACCAAAACTGAACAGAGTTCCTTCAAGTCCTGTGGTTGGATGATGTCTGCTAGGAGAGACCTTCAACGATCATACATAAATTAGTTTTGAACCACGTCCATTCAGTTTATAACATGAAACCTATTATACCTGTATGTAAACTTAGAAGGGCCTAATCCTGCAGTACCACCAAGGCGATTAACAGGGACTGAAGACTGCGGAGAGGGTGCAGGGGCTCTGATATTGTTTCCCTGAAAATTACATGAAACATGCACTTAGTGATAATTCCCCAAACTAGAATTAAAAAAATAGATAGAAAGAATTATCAAAAATCATTCAGTGTCCACGTTTAAGCACTAAATTCAGTGTCACAAGAAGAAACAAAAAGTATGCGAATCTCACTAAACATGATTTTTACTCATGCTTTTCCAGCAACTGATCTGAAATTAGGTCTGGTAGGTTCATAAAAAATCATCATCTTAATAGGAACATTGGTGAGTTCATCAAAAATCATCATCTTAATAGGAACATTTGTCTGTTTGATCAGCACCAACTAATTTGTCAAAAGTTATTCTTATACCATGAGACTAAATTCACCTGTTGAAACTGTCCGATCCGGTGTATTGATGGATCCTTTGCTGTTGGTCCAAAGAATTCCTGACCTCTTCTTTTTTTGGATACTGGGGGTGATGAAGCATAGCCAGAGGATCCAATAGCTCCAGTAATGGCAGCATTTGCTGCCTGTTGAAGATATACCATGTTGTTGCCATGGTCTCCATGGAATAGTGCTTGTCTCTCTTCACTTCCTTCAAAGTTCTTGCAGTCCATGCACTTGCAGTTCTCCGAGCAGAGAATGTTGGCTTGGAAGCATTCACAGTATTTCTTCAGACACCCTGATTTCTTGCAATGGCATCCTTTGTTGTGCTTCCCCAAAATCAAAACCTCTCCTGCTTCCTCCTAATGTTTCCAGACCAGACACATTCTTGTCAACAATGTCTAATGTAGGGTACTATAATTAGAAACACCAATAGCAGAAATATTTAATATAATTCTAATTAGAAGGTGTTGAATTTAATGCTGTACCAAAGTAAAACCAGTAATTCACTTCCATCCAGGCCATTTCTTGTGACGGCAAGGAAATAAAAACCATACATGATTCACCATAAATGGAAAGGCAACATACACCACAAGCTCATAAATCATTCAAAAGAAATTGGACATGTAATGATATTTCATACACTCCTAAACCGCGACATCACTTTCAAAATGAAGGTGACAGGCAGACCAAAATTCCATATTAGATGAAACCAGCAAAATGAAGGGAAAGTATACATCTTGAATGCTCTCGTGACTTTAGAACCATCATAAAAGGTAAAAATAGAAAACACTACAATGACAGCACACATATTAAAGAGATCTCTTTCTGTAACATTGACAACTGCAACTCACAAAAGGCAAACAGTTGAACTTCAGTTTGTTGAACAAATAATACAATATCAAAAGATGCATCATGTCTGAAACTAGGCCATCAAACCAAGAGATATATACCCGAGTATCCTTTGCTCCATGAGGGCTACTCGCAATTTTAGGCCTGAATGCATTTGGATTACGCTCCAAAGTAGCTTCAATTGCATCATTCCTAGCACCTTCATTTTCAACATTATTGCAACAGTTTACGCAGTTGCACCCGTCACAGTAAATTCCAGATGCAAAACACTCACAATACCTGGTCATAAAATAACAACGTTATTGCAACAGTTTACAGAGTTGCAACCTACCTAAACCTTTTGATGCACAAAAGTCATGTAAATTGGCAATTCTTGCATGACAACTGAGAACTACCAGAGAAAATCAAATGAACCATGAAATCTGTAACAAATCATCAAATCCTGGAAGGAATGGTTTTCATACTAACCAACCGAGTGCACAGATGATATGCACTTACAGCTTTAAGCAGCGAGAGTGTTTACAGTTACACTGTTTTTGCTTCTTAGGAGTACCATCTTTTGCATCAACATTGGGTCTTGGTCTCGATTTTGGGGATTCTGGTTTCCTAAGAAAGCAAAATAATAGTGTTTAGTGCTTACAATATAAATAAAACAGCTTGAGGTTGCACATGTGGATTCTTACTCTTAGGCATACTGGTCTGTTCAGATGTATATGTGCAATAACAACAACAAAACTCAAGCTTTACAAAGTTTAGTAAATGAATTGAAGGACAAAGGCAGATCATTGATCAGAGCCTTATTATCACCAAAGCCAGAATTACAACTCAAATTCCAAAATCTCGAACTCAGTTCAATGAATGTTGCATAAAACAAAAGTCATACTCAAATCAGTAAGGTTATGAGCTTTTGTAAATCGAAATTCAGATGAAGAGAGATCCTTGATATCAAACTAAAACATTTGCAATAAAACTGAACTATCAGAACAATGTCAACTCATCAAATTCAATTATTCCAGAAATGCAAATGCAATTCTCCCATTCGTTTACAAATGCCCACGTTAAACAAACCGAACTTTAGCAAAGCTAATGGCAAAAATCCCATTAAAACTTACCCAAAATCAATCCGTCAAACAAAGATTGAAACATTGTTTCTTACACCCGAAAACACACCAGCTCCGAAACTACCCTCCATAGAAAACCAATCAAATCACCTCAAAAAAAAAAATTAAAAATTAAAAAAAATTAAAAAAAATTAAAAAAAACCAATCAAATCACCTCCAATTTTGAGAACTATTCCCACATTTCCTCACAATCCAAAATCCAAATTCTCAACCGAAATTCAACTACGAAGCCATAAAATTAACAAGCAGCAGAATTTTCCAATTCCAAACAAATTAAACTTATTCGCATATCCCCTCGAAAAGCTACAAACTTACACAAGCTTCAGTGTATGCGGCTGCTGCGGCACCAACACCGGTACCGGCACCGGCACGGACACCACGGGGGGCTTTGGCAGACTCGGCGGCACCGCCTCGGTTGGCAGTGGTGGCTTAGGGAGCTCCGGCACCGCCACACTCGCCGGAGCGCTACCAACCCCGGTGAAATCGAGCTGCCTCGCAAGCTTCTTCGCCGGGACATCGTTCATCGAGGACGAGGACGACGTCGTGGCAGTGCCCGCTGCCGCATCCGATTGAGCCTTCTTCGGAGCCGAATCGGCCCCGTCACCTTCCCCCATGAAATCCAAAAATTCAAATTTCCAAAATTTCTCCCAAAAGTTTCGAATTTTTCTTCTTCCACAAAAAAACTCAATCCACTGATTACTCTACGATAATTCCTCAAATTTACCCGCTTTCAGATCCGAAACACAATCAGATTCCTCCAGAAGAATTCAAACACTCCGAAACTGCTCGGCCCCGCAGCTCAAGATTTGCGGCAAAGCTCCGCCAGTGGCCACCGGCAATCCAAACGGCGTCGAATTGCGAAACAGAGGCGTCTGCAAAACCGAAAAATTCTAAAGAGAGAATGTAGAGAGAGAAAAATGGAGGCTTTCGAGAGAGGAATTGAGGAGAGTGAAGGGAGCAAAGGGGGCTTTCTTCTGTTCTTCTTCTTTCTACTTCGTCTCTCCTCCCTCTCTCTTCCAGGCTTTTGAAATTTCAATTTCTGCGATTTTTTGACGGTGAGATCGGGACACTAGGTATGATCCGACGGTGCCTGTTGAAATCAACGATCGACGGTGTGAATTCATAGATGAGAATAAGGTCGGCAGTTAACCGTCCGATTCAGTGAGATGCAAATTTTCCACCAAAGTGAAAATTGTGTGAGACTCTGAGTGGAGGCGTCTTAGGAAAATAAAAATCAGGTGCACGCAGCACCAAGGAATAATAACATGTTCACGGTTGGGATTGTGACACCTGTTAGAAAGGTCATCATGAAGTGTAGAGAGATTTTTCAATATGACCGGCAAACGAAATATTACACTACGTGTCATTCTACAAATCGTGAGATATATGGGTTAAAAAGTTAATAACTTAAAAAACAAAATTTCTTATCTCTTACATAAAAACACGTAATGTACTACCTTGTTCCCATCATAATAAAAAATTACTTTGGAGCGTGGAGTGCGTAGTTGGAGAGATCGCGTGGGTGGTGAAAAGACGGGTAAATTTGAAAAAGATTCGGTCCGATAAACGGTGAAAAGTAAAAAGTAACGAAATTATGGAGTTTTGGCGCTAAAAAAGAATTTGCTGACTTCGAGGTGGTTAATCGGGATTGGAAAATTGGTGGGGTCCAGGGTTAACATGTCTGTGTGATCTTTGATTTGTGATTGGTGAATTATTTTTAGTTTGGTACGATGCACGAAATGGACGGACAGGATGTGAAAGACAAGAATAAGAATCCTCGACCGAAGAAACAAAGAGCGTGCAAACACCAACAACTAGAAGAAATAAATAATGTGAATAATTTGAACTTGTGTTTCTAAAGTTCCAAATTAATTACGAAACGTTTTATTATTGAAATAATTGGAGATCTTTGATTCCATACTTGCGAGAAATTTTTTCAGATAGATCGGCACGTTAGATCACTTGGAGTTTTCAATTAATACAATTTTAATATGTGTCTATTTTATTATTGAAATAAAAAAATTGCTATGTTTTGATATTTATGATAAGCATTAATAAACAAAATTCATAATATACCCTTATAGTTCAAAGAGAAAGAAGTCAGAAAACTCTCCGACTACCCTTTCCGACGCCAACCACCCATTCTATCAGAAACCAACCACCTCCATCGCCGCTCTATGATTCCACAGGCGACACTCCATATATTCTCTCTTCCTCTTTTTCTTTCCCCCTTTCTCTCTCGTTCTCCCCCACCCTATCAAAAACCACCCACCTCCATCGACCCAAATTTTCCGTCTTCGACCTCTGATTTAAGATCTGTCTTTCGGCATCTCTTATGTCCATCTCAGAAAGAGTACAAGAAGGAGGACAAAATATTGAGATGAAAAAGAAAGGAAGAGAGAAACGTGTGGGGAAGGGAAGGATGAGTCGAGGTGGGGTGGGGTGGACGATGCAAGTCTCTGGCAAGGCATCGGCCAATGGGGGAGGCATGGGGGGAGAAGGGTGTGGGAGGTGATTTGGAGACTGTGAATACAAGGAGTCGGTTTAATTTTGTTTTTTTAATTAATTGTATTTATGCTATAAGAATACAGGTGTCAACAGGTCATTAGTGGGGAACACCACCTGTAATGTTGAGGTGTGTGTTCCAATCACATGAAAAAATTTCTCCATACGTGCAATGGGAAATTAAATGCACTAAACCTTTTGTATTAATTATAACAGTTTTCCAATAATATTGGACCAATATTTCTCCAAAAGAAAACTATAAATAACTCAATTAACATTCATTCCCAAAGATAACGCCTTCGGGGTACGACCAATATTTATTGTCAAACGCTCACCGTTACAGTCATGATTAGTTTTTCGTTCATGCGACGAAGAACAAATTTTAAACGATAGAAAAAATACGTATGAGGCAACCAACCACATGGCAAATTTTAATTCGACTTCAAAACGTGACAAATCCGGGATATTATACACTACAATTGGCTATGGCTTCAGCCATGGAGAAGTGCAAGTTCGATTCAGCAACGACCCCACCTGATTTCAAACTAGTGCTAAGCAAGCTATATGCATTCTTCCTTACACCCTACATGCAAAACGGATATCTACCGAGAGACAACATTACACCAGAAAAAAAAAAAAAAAAAAAATCACCCTGTGGCCTCATTGTCAATATGCATCTCCAACTCGGTCTCGCCCCATGCCACGACGATCCTCTCGTCCCCGACCCCGACCCCGACCCGTGTACAGAGGCCTGTTGTAGTCTTTTGGTGGTGAGCCACCTCTTAATGGGGACCGGCTTCTCTCTCTAGCATCATGTGCCCATCGGCCACGGTGAGGAGGTAGATGCGGTGGTGGTGGAGGAGAGGGCAGTCGCCTGTCAAATGGTTTCCTTTCATTAAAGAAGCTATCCCTTCCCCGATCTCTGTTACCCCAATCCATAGGCACTGGCCTATCAAACTTGCTTCTTCCTCTGTAGTTATCAGAGTAATCCAACCGATCTCTTCGCAACTGGTGGTCAGGAAACCTGCCTTCGTGTTTTGGAGGTGGCAGCCCAGGGCCAAAATCTCGAGGGCCATTTCTGGCCCAGCCATGAGGTGGAGACCTATAGCCACCATTTAAGCTCCTTCCAAAGGGAGGAGGATCAATTGGAGGACCAGGGAAGCGTCTATGAGGAGCACTTGGAGGTGGTGGCCCAGAATAACCCCTTCGAGGACTTCCCCCATGTCCATGACGTGACTTGTTGCAGTTGTTACAATATTCTCGCCTTGCAAAGTTCAGGTTGCCACATCTGAGACACGTAAAGAATACAAGGATTGGGACATGCTGAATGCATATTTACAAGCACTTACTCACATAATAGAAAAATGAAAGTAAAACTGAAAGGCAAAGAGGAAAACCTCTACCTAATCATAGGATTCAGAACCCTCTATGCAATCATAGTAGTGACAGTTCCAAAGAGGAAAACCACAAAAATAAGGAAAAGTAATATGAAAAACCAAAAGAAAGACGGGAAATGAACTTACAAAGGATCTGGGCAAATCCAGTCTCCGATTCTCTGCTGCACATTCGGATTATTTCTACTCCCTTCACCTCTGAATGGCCCAGGAACGAGCCCCGGCCCATCTAAACCTCTACCAAATGGCCTGCCAACACCTCTTCCTCGAGCAAAATGGGGTGAGCGGTCTCGATATCTACCAGAATCCCTTGCACTGCCAAAATCACGCCCACGGGGGGGACCCCCTGATTGATTATACTCAGAGCTGTAGCGATTTTCTGCATCCCTGCGGTGTACAGGGGAAGCAGAACCTGCACGCATTCTATGTCCTGGAAAAGGTAGTGAATTGTAAGATAAGTAACTACCAATTGCACAGAAACAAAGACAATGGGAGTATATTTTAAGTAGCTGAGGAATTGGCACTTGTGACCCAGAAACTTCAATACCATCATTTCAAAGTTTGTAAGGACTGTTACCATCACTCGGGAACTCTTCATTGTGGTTGTTAAAAAGAAACATCATATAAATGTGGAAGATAATAAGAAGTTCAGATGATAACTGCCCTGGTTACTTCTCAAACAATTGGCGCATAATACCAGTAAATACAGCAATGAGCATGTCAGACCATGATTACTCAACCTCACAGTGCTGAACACATAACCATTACAAGCTTTTAACCTACATATCTGAAAACCCCCATAATCATGAATCTGGTGTACCCATAACCATGTATGGCCTTCTCGGTGATAAGGAAGAAAATTTCAACCATATCTGCAACCTACAGATAAAGAAGATGCAGATACACCTAACTAAAATTTGATACTAACCAGCACAGAGAACTAGTCCCAGTGCAAAGTAGTTCCAGAACCTTCAGTTGAAGCATGCCTGCAACAAAGAGCAGTGAAACCAAAGTGCACGCCCACAGGAAATGAACTGCCCAAAAAGAACCCATACCGAACTTCAAGCCTCCAAATAACTCTACAATTTATCCACTCCCAATATGTTTATTTCTTCAGAGACCATCTTCACATCTTTCAAAGAAATCAAAACCCCAGAGTTTACTAACCGCTGCATAACCATTCTGAATATTACAGTACGAAGAATGAAACAACTGATGCATGTCCAACCCAAATAAGTAATTCCCATTAATTTGTTGCCTCCATTTACCAGTTCACCTTCCAACAAATATAATTCATAAAATCCTACAAAAAAAATACAGAACCTAGAACTGACATGCTAAAAGAAGTTCCCGAGGGTCCTTGCACTCTACACCCAATTCAGCAATGCTGAGAATTAGTTACTATATAACCATCCAACTGAACCCCCAAAAAACAAGAAAAGTTGGAAATGAAACCGCAAACAAACCACTTATCAATACAATTCCCAAGCACAAGTTAAACCGGTGAAACCGAGAAAACTAGAAAAGCTCAACATTACCCAGCAAATAACACCGTCCTTAATTTTACTAACATGGTAAATTCATTACCACTTGACCAAACGGAATTTCCCACCATCTGGCAATTGTAACAAACTTTCCATCTTCCAGCAGCATTTCCAGTACGGCATCCTTAATGTTGGTTGCAAAATTGCAATTCAGATTAACAAAAATGATACTTTTAGTGGTGATAAGTTCTGTGCAAGCTCGCACCATCTCCTGTGCCCAGATATTCTTAAGACCCTCTCAAACTTCCATTTTTGATTGGCATTTCTATACAAATCTTATTTGAAATGAACCGGACACCATAATCACCAATCCCATAAAAAAGCAGACAAAAACCACAACCATAGTCAATACAACAAAATGAGGCCTAGAAACCCATATTCATTGATGCAGCAACCCACGAGTTTACGCATCATATACATTTCCCATCAATACCCACAATATGAAAAAACAATTGCCCCAGACCATGATCCAAGACGGCACTCACACCAACATGCGTTCCTCAAGATTCATGTTCTTGCGGGCACATTCAGAGCTGTAAGACACAATAGCAGAATTCATTTATTCACAGTTTGACACTAGATAATTGGTCATAGATCCACATGTTCGACACGCAGTGTAAACAATCAACAGGTTCAAGAAACCCATATTTTGTTGGCACAAATTCATAGGACAGTCGTAAACACTATCAAACACTTATGATAATCGTAAACACGATCAAGTACTTATGATAATCGTAAACACGATCAAGCACAAACTAAACTTTAATCATAAACACGAAACTAACCTTGAAAATCAATTGCTCATAAACTATTTCAATACGATAAATACAGTTATGCTCACAGAAGGTCGAAAACTAATTCCAACATATTAACCTCTTTGTCCTACAAGTTTCACTTCAAACACACAACATATGATAAAATCCTACAACATACATTTAGATTTACTTCTGCATCAAAAGGCCTACAGAAACTCAAGAAAAAAAAAGTAATAAAATAAAAAATCATGAGTATGGAATCTAGAAGATAAAATGATAAATACTAATCAAATTAAGATTTAAGTGCAAAATACAAAATCAAATATTAAGATTTGAGCATAAATCACCGTCAAACAACGAATAAAATCCATGAAAATAAAAAGCGGAGAATTATAGAGACAAACCAGGGTCATCAGAGTAACGATCCGAACGAGTGTAGGGAGGAGGCTCGTGGCGAACCTCGCCGGGCTCGTAATCGCTGCTACGTCGACCGCCTCCACCACCAGTGCCGTCGCTGGTGGAGGGCCGCACGACGAGGCTGCTGAGAAGAGGCTGATGATGCGGTGCCTTTGGGTCTTTGTCCCTTGACCCCATCGTCCTGTGCGCTTCGCTGTTCGATAGCGATGAGACGCGAGAAAAAGGTGCGAGCGTAATGCAATGCCCTAAATTTGGTGTGAGAATTTTTGTGAAATTATGGAAAAGGGCGGCACTTTTTCTACTTTTTACAATTTAGTAAGTTACATGGCTTACTAGAAATTTATCCAAACTACAAGGACGGAAATGCAAAAATAAAATTCTCAAAGGTTCAGATGGAAGTTCCACCGTTAACAAAGACCGACCACCAGCAATTCCTTTTTCAATAAGGAATTCAATTTGACGTCATAAAGATAATTAAAGTTACATGGCCATACGACAATTTTTTTTTATTGTTTAAATGGTGAAGTGATGTTTTAGCCTCTAAATAATCACTTCAGTAAAAATTTGGGTTTTGAGTTTTTTTTTTTTGTTCAAATAAGTTTTTAAATTCAATAAAAATTGCTAATTTCATAAAAATTGATAATTTCATCTCTACAATTATATTCAAAGTTATGTAATCTAATTTTTCGTCAACTTAAGTCACTTTACCACTTTACACACTTTAGACTGTAACTCTGGTCTTTTTCTTACCTATAAGCTCTTAAAATTTTATATAAGTTACGAATCTAACGTCTATTTTACTATCTAAAGTTAACTACACACACTATTTCTTGATAGAAACTTACCAGTCTATCATCCAATATGTATTACATACAAGTAATGTGACTTAAATTAATAGAAAAATAAATGTTGTATTTTTTAATCTAACATTAGGGATGTAACTGACACATTTTTATAATTCACAGATTGATTTTTCTGAAAAAAAATAGTTAGACCTGAAATAGTTAGACCTGATTTTCTTTTAGATGATAATTTATGAACTAAATTGCAATTCACTCTTTTTTTTGTTAAATAAAAAAAGAAAAAAAAGTTTTGTCTGTTTCTCTTGTTTACTCTCGGAAAAGCAAAACGAGAGGTTGCTTCCATAGCTTTTTCCGTAATCAATCTGCAACAACTTCCTTTCCTTCCTGACCAGTCATTTATCACACCAGCAACCACCGCACCCGGCCCACCACCACCACCGCAGCACCCGCCAATTTCTCACTGGCGCGTAAACAAAGCTGCTTCAAACCTTCGTTCTCGAACGTTCGTACAGCTCAGAGCCGTAAAGGAAAGGACTTCGAGAGTGAGAGGCTCCCAAACCTCACCGAAATCCTTTTCCCCCACGTCTCTGATTCGCTGATCGAACTTCAGATCCGTTGGATGATCGGAGCGTAGAGAAGGTATTCCAGCTTCGTATGGATTTCTGTGAAGTTTGAGTGTTTTCTGAATCGCAACTTGCAGCTCTCGTTTTGGTTCCATTTTTTTGGTTGGTTGTGATTTTTAATTCTTGATTTCCGTATTTTCTTACTTGATTTTAGATTTTGGTTGAAAGTTTCATTCTTAATTTGGTTTTGTTGTGGAATTGTTTGGCGGAGGCTCTGTTTTTGTGAATGCTTTGTTTTCTTTGCGGAATTATTTGATAGTTATTATCTGTTCGGTTCCCGAGAAAATGAGGAAAGGAAAATTATATAAATTTCATGTCTTCAGCGTTTCCTTTGCAATCGGTTAAGTTAGTGCTTGTTTGCAGTTGAAATAATGCATATTTCGAAAGTATGATTCTAAATTGTTCTAATTTGCAAGGGAAGGCTGGTTGCAGCTTGGCATGCGGGGTCGCCATCGCGAAGCTTTCTCGATGTACAATCGGTTGTCATCGAGAGACTATTCGAATACCATTGACCTGGATACGAAAGAGTTGATGGATCCTCTTGACATGGAAGAAAACTCAGGTAACTCGGTTTATTGAGCGTCTGAAGCATATTTATGCACATAATCTATTGTTTTGTACTTCCTTATGATGAATTAAAGCACATATTAAAAGGATAATGTCAGAGATACTTGTAAAGACCACACTTTTCTTGGAAATTATAGTGAGGAGTTCATTGATTCTAAGGTCTTGTTTCGGCAGTAAGTATATGCTTATAACATGTATATCATTCAACTAAGGGTTTAATCCTTGTATCCGTTTTAGCTCTTGTACAGAAAAGTACAGTTCCAGAACTTTCAAACCCCTCATGGAAGCGATCTTTCCCCCATGTACTTGTGGCAACTCTATCTGCATTCTTGTTTGGCTACCATCTCGGGTTGGTGCTTACCGTCCGCTTCCCCTCTCTTTTCCATAGTTTGTTTATGTTGAAGCTTAAGAGAATAATATACCTTTTTGATTTTTTGTTCTAACACTTGCTTTGTGCAGGGTAGTTAATGAACCACTCGAAAGCATTTCTAAAGATCTTGGTTTCAAAGGGAATACCTTGGCAGAAGGTGGTATTAAGTAGATGTTTACTTTCTTTGTTTGTTGTAATCTAATGTCTGACTTTTGCATTTGACTTTTTGTACTGATGGGTTTCTGTCATTTTATATGAAATGAAGGTCTGGTGGTGAGTACTTGTTTGGGAGGTGCCTTGGTTGGATCTTTATTCAGTGGATGGTTAGCCGATGGAGTAGGACGTCGTAAGACTTTTCAACTGTGTGCATTGCCTATGATAATTGGTGCTGTTATGAGGTGATATATTTACTTTGAGAGGCAACTCTGTCACAGTATCATCATTTGATTAAGAAGTACATGGATCTTTATATTGTGAGATTGGTTTTCACTCTCTTCATATTTTCATATTATGTAATTTGTCTTTCAGTTTAGTAGCTATATCCATGGAAGCTTTTGGGTTGTGAACTTGTGATATAACATTTTGACGGTGCCCACTTATATCTAAGATTAGTCTGGTTTCTGTAATGTAGATATATGATCTGTCACAAAATCAGCTAAGATTAGTCTGGTTTCTGTAATGTAGATATATGATCTGTCAGTATCCCGATGTAACTGCACTCATTTATATTTAACTATAAGTCTACAAGTAGCCCTCAACACTCACATGCTCGTATCTCCCAAGGCCCTCTTATAATACATATTGAAGTACATCTGGCTAAAATTACTACCTGCTTTTTCAGTGCATCAACCAAAACTCTTGCTGGTATGCTTATAGGAAGGTTATTTGTTGGGACTGGTATGGGACTGGCCCCTCCTGTTGCTTCACTTTATGTGACAGAGGTAATCTAGCTTAAATCTTTTTTTAATTTGTTATTATATATTGTGCTTCTTATCTCATCTAATGTTTTTTCGTTAACTTGAGCAGGTTTCTCCTGCTTTTGTGAGGGGTACTTATGGCAGTCTCATCCAGATTGCAACATGCCTGGGGATTATGGGAGCTCTTTTTGTTGGAATTCCTGTTAAAGAAATCGCTGGCTGGTAAGAATGTGATAGGCTTCACAATATCTTTGATTCACATTTAACCTTTCAAACTTACTATTTTAAATTATGTGTCAGGTGGCGTGTTTGTTTTTGGGTATCGATAATTCCAGCTGTAATACTGGCACTTGCCATGGTATTCTGTGCAGAGAGTCCACATTGGCTACATAAGGTATGCTTGCATCACACTTGTCTTTAGTTGAATAGAAAAATTGAGCACACCTCTTAAAACAAATGTTAACAATCTCTGTTTCATATGATATAGCAAGGAAGAACTTCTGAGGCAGAAGCTCAATTTGAGAAGCTCCTTGGTGGATCACATGTCAAAACTGCCATGGCAGATTTAGCCAAGTTGGACAGGGGAGATGAGACAGATGCTGTAAGCCTTTCGGAGTTGTTTTATGGACGCCATTTTAGAGGTATATATGATACATTCTGGTATTTCCTATGGGCTCTGCGTATATTTAGGCTCCTCTATCCCTCTCCATCCATCTATGGTGTATTTCTTTCCTCTTTCTTGTGATCTTTCGGCTTTCTGAAAGTGCTTGGTTATTCACGTATTTGTTTTGCAGTTGTTTTTATTGGGTCAACTCTATATGCTTTACAACAGCTATCTGGTATAAATGCTGTCTTTTATTTCTCCTCGGCTGTATTTAAAAGTGCCGGAGTATCATCAGGCCTTGCAAATGCCTTTGTAGGAATCGCAAATTTGTCAGGTATACTTTAGATTCTTGGTTGCATATTCACTTACCCACAACTATTGCATTCTGTCTCTTGACTGGTTGGATTTTTATAATTTCCAGGATCTACTGTTGCAATGCTTTTGATGGATAAAGTAGGAAGGAAGCTGCTACTCTTATGGAGCTTCTTTGGCATGGTAAGTTGAAGTTGCATATCATTTTTTGGTTCGCGGAATTCATTATCTTGCTAGGCAATTATGTGATGCATTTTATCCGCTCAGGCGGTGTCAATGGGTCTTCAAGTTGCTGCAGCAAGCTTTAATTCATCAGGGTCTGGATCACTGTACCTATCTGTTGGTGGAATGCTGATGTGAGTAATAATTTTGAATTTTACATCTTGAAGATTAATCGTATGTTGTATGATCATAGCCGCATCAAATAAATTTATCTGCATGCAAAATTTTCAAACGATATTCTTCTTATACATATTGTACATGCTGAGGTTGTGTCCATAGCCGCTGCATATGTGACAATAATATGATTGTTGCCATATCGTGATATTTTATGATGCTTATGAAGCTTTTTAGAAAATTATATTCACCGGTTTGGCACCTCACCTTGGTGAATAATCACATTACACAATAACACGAATTAAATCAAACTTTTAATATTCAATCATCTACCCCAAAACTTGTGCAGGTTCGTCTTAACATTTGCTCTAGGAGCTGGTCCAGTTCCAGGTCTCCTTTTACCAGAAATATTCCCCAGCCGTATTAGAGCGAAAGCAATGGCCGTCTGTATGTCGGTGTATTGGGTAACTCTCTTTCTCTGTCTGAATTCCATGTCATCTTCTTTTATGTATGTCTCCTGTGGTGAAAGGCTTCCTGTTCGGGTGGTCTGAGCAGCATCTTGTTTAGGCTACATTCCTAGTTGTTCTCAGATTCAGCGTTCTACTAATTTGTGATTAGCTTCTTCCTCTGTGGATTCTGAATCAATCAATGTTGTTCAGTTATCTTATGGTTTCATTTATTCCGTGACTGGTATTTTTCAGGTGATAAATTTCTTTGTGGGATTGCTGTTCTTGCAACTGCTGGAACAACTTGGTCCGCAGCTTCTGTATTCTATATTTGGCACCTTTTGCATGATGGCTGTGGTTTTCGTGAAGCGAAATGTGATTGAAACAAAAGGAAAATCACTCCAAGAAATCGAGATAGCGCTCCTTCCACAAGAATAGAGATAGATGCTTATAATATGAGAGCAGTGTTTGCTGCTGGAACCCTACCAGTTTCGAGTTACTGCCGAATATGGTACTATTTAGAATAGATTAGTACTTTCAATGGAAGGGGGAAAGAGTAAAAACCAAACAAGCTAATTCGTTCAGATTCTCGTCAGTGAAATTTTGGTGAACTCGTGTCTTTATCCAGGTATGACTTAGACGATCATAGTCGTATAGGCGGTAGTGTGAATCTATATGCACAATTACGTATCTGTATCTGTTTAAACTATAAATGTACCTTGAAAATGAATGATAAATTTGAGGAATCGTTCAAATATAATCAGTTTTACTCACCGTAGCTCAAGGCACGGTTCCTCGGGACAGCTTCTCCGCACGTCACATCGCACGTCACATCGCACGATATAACAATTCTGTATACGTTTTTCTTCATCTGCTAAAAATTTCAGCCTGAAACTATATACAGAATTGTTAATTCTATCAAGAACTGATTTTTTTAGCATGAATAAGATCAGCACCAACTGTTCTACACCAAGAACTTCAAATTCTTCATCTATTTAGCTAAAGCATTTTTGCATGTCGAAGAGAAGAGTGATCTTCCTACAAATGCAGCTTTTCGGCATCGATTGCATCCCCTCTCGTGGCTCCTCCGTGGGTTCAAGAGCTCCATTTCCCTCACCTCCACATCCCCCCATCACCATCGATCATATGGTTCCCGTCATGCCCTCGGGGCCTACTCCCGCAGCTCCCGGTAGGCTGAGAGAGATTGGAAATGGAAAGCTAGAAGTGTTTTCTGGGCAAGACCAAGGAGCTCTCATGGTGCAGGTGCATTGCGAAAAGGTCCTTGGCCGATCTCAGAGACCTCAAAGTGCCAAACCCGGCATGGACGCCGCCGATATTTAGGTTTCCCCACGAAGAGCCATACAAAGTGCTTGACATGCCATTGCTGATAGCTCAGGTGTCTCTTTTCCGCTGCGGCGGGTTTAGCCTTGGCTTGAGACTCTGCCACTGTATTGCCGACGGGATTGGTGCTATACAATTTCTCAGCTCCTGGGCTGCCACCGCAAAAGCCGGCGCATTGATCTCAAACCTGGCGCCGTGTTGGGACAGGGAAATTTTCCAACCTCGCGATCTGCCGCTGGTTAAATTCCCAAACATTGAGTACATGAGAATTGATGACGGATCAAATCTCACAACGAGTCTCTGGCAAACCAAAGCTGTTCAAAGGTGCTATAGAATAAGCCGTGAATTTCAAACCTGGCTGAAAACTTCGGCACAACGAAATGATGACATGTCGAGCACTGCAGCACTTTTGATGCTATATCTGCTCACATATGGAGATCATGGGTGAAAGCACTCGATGTGAAGTCGTTAAACTACGAGCTGAGGCTTACATTCTCTGTCAATGTGCAGAAGAAGCTTAAGAACCTGCCGGTAAAAGAAGGGTGTTACGGAAATGTGGTGTGCCTTGCTTGTGTCACAAGCACGATGAGAAAGCTTGTGTATGGAAGGCTTTCGGACACAACACGTTTGGTTCATGAAGCGCGGCTTAGCATCTCCAAAGAATACCTGAGATCAACGGTGGATTATGTCGAAGGGGACAGGCCCTTTGGACACTGTTATCTGCTTGACAAGCCCTTTGGACACTGTTATCTGCACTGGCAATGTGCTCTTCTATGTTGTCAACTCCGTCGAAAAATCCTCGGCAGCCTGCTGAATTTGCTCGTCGGGGTTGATTTGGAAAAATTCCTCGCATCTGCGTCCAAAAAAAATGAGGGCATACATATATCGAGAAAAGGGGCTTTACTCGAAACCAAAAGGTTGTTTAGTTCGAGCTGGATTACAGAGGAAGTAATCAAGTTGAATTGAGAAATTTTGGAATGTTGTTGAGACTAGTTTATTTGGCAATCTTTTGTGTAAAACTGTAGGTAACCAAAATGGGTAAAGGGATGAGAATTTTGGCCGGTCCACACACAATGGAACATAATAAATTGGTATCGAACTTGTCATTTTACGTTGTTGAACTTAAGGCCTGCTGTTTACAAATGAAGAGAAATATGTATCATTAGACTCTAGTACTAGTCACGGCAAAGTACAAGTTAGACACACAACATTCACATTGTTGGTAACACACTCCCTAAATGACACTTACGAAATCAGTGTAAATAGATAGGTTTTCTACTAGTGTAATAGAGGTGAGCCCTACCATTATATGTGAAGCCCACTTGTATTAGAGACTACATCAGCATCGATGTTAGTTTTGTGTGTCTAAACTACATTACTTTAAAAGTGTCACTTAATTAGCACTAGACTCTGATGACATTGTCTCAATTTATAAGTGAGAGGTCTTAGTTCAACCTCATAGATATACATGGCAAGTTCATATCAAATTTTATGAAAACTCATTGTGCGACTTAACTCAATTTCTTTCACCCTTATCTCTTAGAAGTGACGGAGTCACATGAAGGCCAATGCCCTACCCTGAAAATTCAGCTTATCTATGTACTCTCTGCAAGGCTTATCAAAGGGGTGTGATAGCCACACATCACTTTTTACTTCTCTCACACCCTTTTAATTTTCGTTCGTCGGATCGGATGAATTGAAGAAGATCAAATGACAGAAATTAACAAGGGGTGTGTGAAAAGTAAAAAGAGGTGAGTGGAAAGCACACCCCCTTATCAAAATGAGCATGTGGCTCATTGGCTACTAGGATTTTGCAACTCCAAATGACTTGGGTTCGAGACTTCCTAATGTTTTTGTATTTTATTAGGAAAACTAATGAAAATGGTTTGAAAATTTTAAGTTTTAACGATAAAGACAAAATAAAAGGTAAAGTGATTAGTATCAGAATTCACTTTTTAGTGTAAAAATGTGGTTTTTCGTTAAATAAACAATACCTGAAGCCTTTCATTAAAATTCCCTATTTTATTAGATTCTTTTAAACTGAAAGAAAAAAAAATTCTTATAAGTTGCCTTATTTTTTACCATATTAAAACTAACCCTTATTTTTTTATTTATGTAAAAACCATACCCTCTTTTTTGGCTAGTCGATATAAAAAAATGCATATACAGTCTAGAACAAAATCTAATTTTAAGTCGTGATTTTAAATTTTTCTACGACTCTAATGTGTTGATTTTTTTTTTTTTATCAAAGCTCATTAACAAGTTTTGTTTTTAGGATAAATTCATTTCAATACTGGGCTTTTCATACCAAATTTAAAGCTCCACTATTCTTGTTTGATTAAAAGTTTCCATGCCAATACGAAAAACAAAACCTTTAATTTTTCACATTAATTATATTTCAAAGGCTAATCTTTCTATGACTTAAAGGTCCGTCCTGATTTGGTTATTTGACTCCATCACTGTCTATTGTATTAGAAAAAGATTATTCGCACAACCAAAGTGAATTTTAAATAAATAAACAACTGAAATCATATGATGAATAAAAATGGGAGATTTACCCGTAGAAAAAAAAAGCCTGTAGAAAAATGCCTAGATTCTTAACAAGGCGAATAGGCGATCATGTTCCGCGTGCAAATTCTTGAAGGAGAGACCACAACGTTCAATATCTTTTATCTTGGTAGTTTCTGCAGCTCAGCACACGCTCTTTTTCCATCCCCACAGCTCCAAATTCTCTGCAGATTTTCTTAAGATTCTTGGCGTCATCGTGGACCTTTGCGTACTTAACTCTGCAAGATAAGTAGGGTTCATGCTAGCCAGAAGTTGCAAACCATCATCAACGAATTCAGAGACTATTGACCTAAATTCGGAGAGAGATTAATGGTTTTCAAAGAATTCCTTGCTCAAGATTTCGTACGTACGGCCCAAAAACAAAACAATTAAATTATTAGAGGGGGAGAGTAACAAGCCATTCGATATCATGTTTTTTTTTTGTTAGATTAAATGTTAGATTAGTCATCGACGAAGTTTGAACCCACGTCATTATGTAAGGAATCAACACCTTTCTACCATTGTGGTAAATGACCATTTGCGATATCATGTTAAAATAACATAAAGAGAAAGGAAGTTATGCATGCATGTTGAGAGTGAGTACGTAGTAATAATGTACGTGTACAAGGGAAATAGTAAGAATTAATCTACCTTTTCACGTAGTTCCATCATGACACACCCTGACCCGGAAAGTCCATTAAGACTCCGAATCGAGCTGTGTTGGCCGACACCCGGAAGGTGATGAAGCCAAAGAATGTGATGCTGTGTAAAATGTGAATAAATTTAAACCTAAAAGTGCCTATATACACAACTACGCAGTGAGCGGGTATGGATCCATTTCACACATGATACAGAGTATAAAAAAAGTACAGTGAACAAAGATAATAATTATACCATCATAATAAGCCATCAGAATTGAGAGTGCCACGAGTCCTCGTCAATACGGAACCATGCTACTAAAACCTGAAGGGATGTAAAAAAAATAGAAAGTGTGAGTGGTCAAAACAAAGATTTTCAAAATCATTTCCATTATCAAAGGTAGTAACCCCTCACCGTAAAACTCGAATAGTTTCCAGCAAATCATATTACGTAGAAGTATGAAATCAAAAGCATACTAACAGTAAACTCATAAGTATAATACTACTCAACATCTCATTAGCAATATAAATAATCATGTGCCTAATAAGCCATATTAGCACGCAAGCTGAAGTCACCTATAGTGACCTGTACGACTTATTCATATCGCATCAATCAATACTAACATATAAGTCAGAGTCATCTAATGTGACATGTACGACTGCAGTCATATCTCATCAATCAATGCTAGCACATAAGTCGGAGTCACCTCTAGTGACTTGTATAACTTATCCATATCTCATCACATATCTCATCAATCATGGTAGCCAATAACTCAATAACATGCTAGCCAATAGCTTAATAAGTATACCTGCACACGAGTCGGAACCACCTAAAGTGGTCTGTACGACAAGACTGGGTGTAAATACATACGCTTAAATGCTACAATCACGTGAAGACTGTGTGAATAATCGCGGGTCACCTACGAGTCGAAACCACCTAAAGTGGTCTGTATGACAGGACTGTGCACCTACCTTAGATCCAAGGTGAGCGTAAGGTGCAGGAAGTGAACATCACTTGAAGGACTGTGCCTTGGCCACGGGTAGGAGCATTAACACAGGGGTGCAGGTTTATAAGCTATAATATATCTCAACACAATCATACTCACTACCATCATTATCATCACACATGTATTCACCTGAAACTTATCTGGGCGTCCGCTGCGTCATTTAGCACTTCAAAGCATTCACAATAGTTAGGTTCAAGTAATATCCATATGAATATGCCATGATGCAATCTAAACCCAAACATTTCATGATATTCCCAAAATATATAATACGGCGTAACATGTACAATCAATAACACCATACTCTCAAACAATTTACTTTTGAGAGTAATCATCAGTGATAAGCCCAATTAGATACTAGTTAAATTAACCATCGTTACTTACCTTTCCTTACTTCAATTTTTTGATTCTTCACGCATTGATTTATGATCAACATTTAATCACCAAATCATAAAGCTAAATCTCACACTTCCCACCAATGTCCTTCACATTGCTCAATTCACTAAACAAGGCTATTGTCTCAATTTTTTAATCTCATTTATTATATGGCTGCATCTAACGTCTCGTTAGACTGCATACGTACCCTAAACATGGCTATTGTCTCAATTATTTAATCTCATTTATTATATGGCTGCATCTAACGTCTCGTTAGACTGCATACGTACCCTAAACAAGGATCAAGCCATTCGTAGTTCACAATAATTACTTCTAAACATTCACAGTAATCATAAGCAATAATCGATTTATAAACGTTGGTGGAATTATCAATTATATATATATACACACACACACACACACGACAGAAAGGAAAAGACCCACTCACCTGAGGTCCGCGCTACAATTCCCTAGCACACGTATCGAGACATCACCAACCAATGTCGTCTAGAACAATTATCAAATCACGTCTCAGAGTTCTTACCGATAGAATACATAATTTACATAAAACACATCCCTACGTAATTCACTTCGGAAGATCAGCATCACGGACTCCCAATCTGTTACTTCCAAATATTCACATTATGTTCCTAGAACCACGTCCTAATGTTTCATTATGATCTAACGGTCGGATCTCCGCCAATTGCCTCAACCAAGTGGCGGTTAACATTTTTTTTAAGAACTTACCAATCCAATTCGGGAAGATCCATACGTCGGATTCCTAATCTGTAACTTCCTACATTCTTCAAATATTACGTACTACAATGTAACAAAGTTTGGTGACGATCCAACAGTTGGATCGTCGATTCACATAAATATCTATTAATGTATCGTAGAGAATTTAAGTTCAAATGATCAACCTACGTCATTCAAATATCAAAACTGAATTCAAGACATTTAATAAAGCCTAAAAATAGCATTGGCGGCCCACTGACCACGCGCCACTGCCGGTGGCGGTCGGCCGCCCGGAAAATTCAACTATATCCAAAAATTACCAAAATTTACATGAATGAAGATCTCAATGAGTAGAGTAACTTTAATACCTATGGCCAAGGCCAATTAGGCCAGAAAAAGCTTCAATTTTGCTAAAACCCGTCGAAAACCTTATACTTGGGTGTGTTCGATTCGACCTCCAAACTTGCTCTGGTGCCTCCACCACTGTCTGGGCTTTGTTCCTAGGTTCTAGGGAAGTGTTTTGGTAGTGGTAATTGAAGGAGATTGATTCACAATTAGTGAATTCCGAGTAATGTCTCACGGCACCTACCGCCGGTTTTTAGAACAATTTACCACCAAATTCCTCCTAATCTTGGGTGAAAATGGAAGAAGGGAGGTCAAGGGATGATTTCCAGGTGGAGAATGGGTGAATTTTGTCAAATTACTTGGTGGAAATCACCTGGAATTAGAACTAGGTCAAAACCGGTTTCAGTCGTGGGCGTGGGTGTGGCTGACGGGAAGAGGGAAATCCCCTCTCCTCATTGGCTATCCACCCCTTTTTCCTAATTGGTCATTTCCCCTTTTTGTCTGATTGGTCCACTCATTCCTCCCTAATTTTCTAATTGGCTACACTTCCCACATGGTGGGATTTAATTTTCCTTTAAATCTAAAGTTTAGTGAAACAATTTCTAATGTCCGTAGTTATACCGTTATAATCCGGACTCGTAAACGGATTTCGCCTATGCGTCTGTAGCTTCAAAATCTAATTAGAAACATTAATTGTGACTTCGAACGGTCAACAGAAGTCAAACACCCTCGCCTCAAAGGGTATTTTTGTAAAATCACGTATTAAAATTATAAAATCATCATTTTTAGGGACGGGTTGTTACACATCATCTACTCGAATGAATCCCATGTTGGTGTAGGCAAGTCCATGAGGGATGCAAGGGAGAACAATTGAGAACTAGAGAAAGGGAATTGTGCAAATTCTAGGGTAAATTGATGAATTTTCTCATTAGTTGTTTACTTTTATTGTGTAGACATGTGAAGAAACAATAAACTCATGCGATAAATATAATTGAAGATGAAAAAATTGAATCTATTGTCATTTTTTATGTCATTATTGAACAATCTCTTGAATTTTTTTTAAACTTTTATCTCATTGAGACAAAACTAAGACGTGCGCAGAAACAACATAATTTGAGATTTCTATGTCCCTCCAAAAAGGGAAGAGATCCCTTTCGGATTTCTCCCACCAAATCCTAGGGATCTGAAGATATGGGCCCTTGAAATTTGATCAAACGGCTACAAACAAGGAGTCTCTCTAAAAGATATAATAATTGTAACCGTTGGATCAAATTTCAATGGTCCGGATTTTCGGATCCCTAGGACTTGGTTGGAGAGATCTGGTGGGGATCTCCAATCCAAGTCATATAACTCATAATTTGGGTCTCCATCCAAATAATCTTCAATAAGTCCAAATTTCGTGAAATATTATTAATTCATGATATGCTCTTCGCAAAGATAAATTTTTAATGTCACCATCACATGACTATAGCATAGTTACGTGGTGTTATTAGCTTACGAGTTATTATACATGTATAGAAAAATTCAATATCTTCTTAATCTATTCATGCGATAATTTTTTTTTATGTATATATACCACATGACACTACGAAAAAGGTATTAAAAATCTCTCGAAATTGATATTTCTTCCCTTACAATTCAAGTTCACATCTTAAGTAAAAGATGTGAAATTTCTAAGGGTAAAGTACAAAAACTACCTCAATTATTGGTGTTACGACACTTTCATACCTCATCTTTTAAAATTGACAATGTCATACCTCATCTTACGAAATTGTACCAATGTTTATACCTTACGTTAGCATGTCGTTAATTTGTCAGTTAAATGTTGACGTAGTTTGATCTAGACCCCACTTTCTATTAAAAAAATAATAAAATATAAAAAAAAAACTAAAAAAAAATCGTTTAATATTTTAAATATTAAAATAATAAAGAAAAGTTAAAAAAAAAATAAAAATCAAAACCTTTCGTCCCATCCACCCCTTTCTCTCTCTCCCCATCTTCTTCTTCCCTGCGTAATCTTCAACCAAAAAAAAAAAAAACAAATTTGAAAACCCATCAACCCTTAACCCCCCGAAGAAGGAGAAAAAGGAAGGATAAGAAGAAGAAGAAGGAAAAAAAAAAAAAAAAAAACCCCAACCCAGTTCGTCCCCCCCCCTAAAACAAATCCAACCCCCTGCAACAAAGAAAAAGGAGGAGGAAGAAGAAGAAGAGGAAGAAGAAAAAAAAAAAACCCAAATCTTGTTCGTCAGGCTGATTCCGCGAGAGGTGGGTGCAAGGTTGGTTGGGTGCGGAGGGTGGATGCGAGGGGAAGACGAATTGAGAATTTTCTGGGTTGCAGGTAGGGCTCGGGTGGGGGAGAAGAGGGGGGGGTGGGGGAGGGTGGGAAGGGATGAAGTTTTTTTTTTAATTTTTACTTCTTCTTCTTTTGTTTTATGGGTTGCAGGCTTGGTAGATGGGGGAGGGAGGGGGAAAGGGATGAAATGTTTTGTTTTTTGTTTTTTGTTTTTGTTTTTAACTTTTCTTTATTATTTTAATATTTAAAAAATATTAAATGATTTTTTTTTAGTTTTTAATAATATTTTATTTATTTTTTTAATAGAAAGTGGGCTCTGAATCAAGCCACGTCAACATTTAACTGAGAAATTCACGCCAAGCTAACGGAAGGTATAACATTGACACAAATTCGTAAGATAAGATATGACATTGTCAATTTTAAAAGATGAGGTATGAAAATGTCGTGACATCAATAGTTGAGATAATTTTTTGTACTTTACCCAATTTGTAACTAAATTAATCCCTTGTGGGATGTATTTGAAGTGAGAGGTCTACCTTTGACTACTTAAACATAACTTTTGACATCAAATTTGAGTGTTAAAGATTCTTGTGCATAATACTATTAGATGATTTTAATACCTTTTCTTTTTCATGAAACAAAAGTCGGGTGAAATATTAAAAATGAGTGAATTATTTTATAAAAAAGGGCGTTATCTTCAATGGTATCCTAGTATGGACAAGTGAGTAGTTCGTTTTTTTATCAGTTAGATTGACATGTTTAATAAAAAGGAAATCTAATGCAAAAAAATTTAAAAATTTTGAGTTTTAACGATAAAGACAAGATAAAAGGTAAAGTGAATAGTACAAGAATTGATTTTTGAGTGTAAAAATATAATTTTTTGTTAAAGTGAACAGTATCGAAAAATTTTCGTTAAAGTTTTCTTTATAAAAAGGTACTCATTCAATTAAATTATGATTGTCCATTTTTTATAGGACTTCGGATGAAAAAAAAAAAGTTGTTATTGGCACTTCAAAAATCTCCTTTTGCATTTTAATTCTTTTTAATAAATAGAAAAATGGTGAAAAGCGTATAATAAAATTTGTGAACTGCTAACAACTTTCCAAAAAAAAAAATAAAGAACTTTCAAAAAGGTTGCAATACGGCACCGTTTCTTATTTAAAGATAGGTCACAGTCAGGTGATAATGATATTTTGGGCAAAATATGTCGATGCCAAAGTTAGGATGTGCTTTTTACAGTATTGTACACAGCGAGGCAAAGCTCTTCTTCTTCTTTCTTCTTTCTTCCATTCAATTGATTATTCCAATTCTTTCGATCCAAACGCGGCCTTACGATGTCCGATGATTCAATCCGGTTCAGCTAGGGTTTGATCGATCGGAAATAGAAGAAAAACTGGACGCTGTGGCAGAGCCCGTAAATAACCGTCAGAGCTGGGGGCGATTCAGTCTCGGTCTCAGGCCGCGGCCTCTGTGCCTCCACCGGGTCGACCCGGCTCCGGACTCTGGTTCTTTCTTCGCCACCACAATGCACCTCGCACCCACACCCTCCACTTCCTCCCGCACGTAGAATCCGTGAGCCGCCAGGCACCCGATCAAAGCCCCTCACCCGCACCGGCACCCGCACCCGCGCCGATGGACAGCTCCAATAACTCCTCCAATTCTTCTTCCCGTTCTGCCCCCGCCGTCGTCGAGGAGCCGGAGTACCTCGCCCGCTACTTGGTCATCAAGCACTCGTGGCGTGGCCGCTACAAGCGAATTCTCTGCCTCTCGAACGTCGCCATAACCACCTTGGACCCCGCCACGCTCTCCGTCACCAATTCCTACGACGTCGCCACCGATTTTGACTCCGCCGTGCCGATCATCAGCCGCGACCAGAACTCCAACGAGTTCAATTTGAGTGTTCGGACGGACGGACGGGGGAAATTCAAGGGCATTAAGTTCTCGTCTAGGTACAGAGCGAGTATACTGACCGAGTTGCACAGGATTAGGAGGAATCGGTTGGGCGCCGTCGCTGAGTTTCCGGTGCTTCATCTCCGGCGCCGGAATGCCGAGTGGGTCCCACTGGTAAGTTACTTCTCTTCCAATGCTTGTTAGTGTTTGTGCAATGTCGTTTTACTGTGCTAATTTGATAATAGAAGAATCAGTAGGCAGTTCACAACTTTGTTAGTCGAAGATTCGATGGTAATAATCTGATTGCTTCAAACCCGTGAGCAAATTTGCCTTGGAAGAGTAGAGTTTTAGTGCAAAGTATGCTTCTTTACCGAATAGTTTTAGGCTTTAGCATCGAATTTATGGAATTGGGAGACTAGTAGTATGCTTCTTTACCGAATACTTTGAGCATTGAATTTATGGAATTCGGGAGACTGGTAGTTTGCTTCTTTACCGAATGGTTTTAGCATAGAAGTATGGAACTGGGGAGAATAATCAGAAATGGGTTTACTTTTCATGCCGTTACTACTTGTACAAAAGAAAAAAGTGGACTTGAACACTGCTGTCTTGAATTTTGGATGAATGTATGTTGCTTGCAAATATATGTCGTTAATGATTTTTACTAAACTGATGTTTATTTGAATGTCGATAATATTTGAGTGGTCTGTTATGTTGACTGACATGTTCGTTTTGCTCTTTATAAGTATTAGACTGATTTTCTGTAACGATTGATGGCTTTGCAGAAATTAAAAGTTACTTATGTTGGGGTTGAACTTATTGATTTAAAAAGTGGAGACCTCCGTTGGTGCTTGGATTTCAGAGATTTTGATTCGCCTGCCATTGTTTTCCTTTCTGATGCTTATGGGAAGAAAGGCGGTGAACATGGAAGTTTCGTTCTTTGTCCTTTATATGGAAGAAAATCTAAAGCTTTTCAAGCTGCTTCTGGAACCACGAATTCAGTTATCATTGCAAGTTTGGTATGACTAACCGTGAGCTATCAATTTTTTTTTTGAACATTTCTTTTAAACTTTATGTCAATGCTCATTTTCTGTAAGTTCAACTTTATGTATGAAGTGCCCCCCTAAAAAACCCTTTTGTGCTGAGGGATTATTTTTTAATAAGCCTCTTGAATCAGTACTTATTATAATGCATTTCATGCAGACCAAAACAGCAAAATCTATGGTGGGGTTGTCACTAACTGTGGACACTTCTCAGTCTCTCACTATACCAGAGTACATAAAGCGAAGGGGTAGCACTTTCTAACCCTTTTCTAGGGGCTCTTTGTAGTAGTTATCTTCTTTTCTTGTTCTTTCTGTGTTCCAGCAACATTCTCTATTTGGCTGTTCATTAATCAATTTATCTGGTAATGCAGCAAAAGAGGCAGTTGGAGCAGAAGAAACTCCATGCGGAGGTTGGTCTGTGACAAGGTTGCGCTCTGCTGCTCGTGGAACTTTAAATGTTCCAGGGTTGAGTTTGAGTGTTGGCCCAAAAGGTGGACTTGGGGAGAATGGTGATGCTGTATCTCGTCAACTGATTCTTACAAAAGTTTCTCTTGTTGAAAGACGCCCAGAGAACTATGAAGTAAGCTGATGAATTTACTGAAACAAACTTTAGGTTGGTGACATGAAGTTCGGGGCATTAGTCTTGAACTAGGCTTCCTTTATAAAAGATGTCTAAATTTAGGCATTTACCTCGCCGTCCCTGGAATGAATAAGAAAACAAGTGCTACATTTCAGATGAATGAATAAACTCTTAACAAAATAAGGGACCCTTTTTGCCCAGGACCCAAAGCCCATGAAATTTTTGTACATAAACAAATTATAAGAATGGAATAATGAAAATTTAAATTCGTTAAAACTTTTTTGGCTTTTACTTCTGTATATACTAGCATTTCATGGAATTATATCAAATGTTGAGAATAGTCACTAGATGTGTGCAGGCTGTTATTGTTCGACCTTTATCTGCAGTATACGCACTTGTTCGATTTGCTGAGGAGCCCCAAATGTTTGCAATTGAGTTCAATGATGGGTGTCCCATCCATGTGAGCATAACCTTCCTTTTGAATTCCAGGTTTATCATGAGGTCATGTTTCTGATGTGTATGATGGATTGTAGGTTTATGCAAGCACGTCTCGTGATAGCCTACTGGCAGCAGTTCGGGATCTATTGCAAACAGAAGTAGGTAGATCCGTGCTCTTGTAAATATTGATCAGGTTTTACCCATGAATTTCTTCCATAATGCAATGATTTCTCTTCATGGGGCTGGGTTGAGCGTTTGGTTTAATTTGTGCAGGGCCAATGTGCTTTGACTGTGTTACCAAGACTGACAATGCCTGGGCATCGCATTGATTCACCTTGCGGGAGGGTCCAATTACAAGTTGGACTCCAGCGGGCTGTTGCAGATATGGAGAGTGCATCTATGCATTTGAAACACTTCGCAGCAGCTGCCAAAGATGCAGTTTCTGAAGGTGGTTCTATTCCTGGATCAAGAGCTAAGCTATGGCGTAGAATAAGAGAGTTCAATGCATGTATACCATATAGTGGAGTTCCCCCGAACATAGAAGTACCTGAGGTGACTTTGATGGCTTTAATAACAATGCTTCCATCTACGCCAAATCTTCCTCCAGAGTCCCCTCCCTTACCTCCACCTTCACCTAAAGCGGCTGCGACGGTGATGGGCTTTATTGCATGCTTACGTAGATTACTAGCTTCAAGAACTGCTGCTTCACATGTCATGTCTTTTCCTGCTGCTGTTGGAAGAATAATGGGCTTACTCAGAAATGGTTCAGAGGATGTAGCTGCTGAAGCAGCAGGCCTTGTCGCAGTACTTATTGGTGGTGGTCCTGGAGATACAAATATACTAATGGATTCTAAAGGAGAGCAGCATGCCACAATTATGCTCACAAAGTCAGTGTTGTTTGCCAATCCTGGTTATGCTATTATACTCTCCAACAGGCTTAAGCCTATGTCTGTATCACCATTATTGTCGATGGCTGTTGTTGAGGTTCTTGAGGCTATGATATGTGAACCACATGGTGAGACAACACAATACACAGTGTTTGTTGAGCTGTTACGCCAAGTAGCTGGTTTGAAGCGTCGTTTGTTTGCATTGTTTGGACATCCTGCTGAAAGTGTTAGGGAAACAGTGGCTGTGATCATGCGTACAATTGCGGAAGAAGATGCAATTGCAGCAGAGTCAATGCGTGATGCTGCATTGCGCGATGGTGCTCTACTGAGACATTTATTGCATGCGTTCTTCCTTCCTCCTGGTGAGCGACGTGAAGTTAGTCGACAGCTTGTTGCTCTTTGGGCAGATTCTTATCAGCCAGCTCTGGATTTATTGTCTAGAGTTCTGCCTCCTGGGCTTGTTGCTTATTTGCACACACGTTCTGATGGAACTCAATTGGAAGATGCGAATCAAGAAGGATCCTTGACCAGCAGAAGGCAGAGACGCTTACTCCAATTGAGGAAAGGTCGTGCAGGGAGAGGACCAACATCTCAAGAGCATTCCTTACCTAATATAAACAATTCTGAAGTTGGTGATCCCATGACACAGACAGGTGGTGGTGCTTTTAAGGCTGATAACAATCAAAGGTCTGCACTGGTTTCGAGTTCTGGACAGGCTTCTATTCTTCAATCTTCTGTTGCTCAAAGTCAAACCAGTGAAAATTTGATGGCTGAAGTCTTTTCAGGTGTTCCACAAAAGAATCATTCAGCACTTGTGGCGTCAGCTGATATTCAGTCAACGAGCATTCATGAGGCAGTGGAAGCAAATACTTCAATCTCAACTGATTCTGATTCCAATACTACTGGTTTCCAGAGCACAGGCCTCCCTGCTCCTGCTCAGGTTGTTGTTGAAAACACTCCGGTGGGATCCGGCAGGCTACTTTGTAATTGGCCTGAATTCTGGCGAGCATTTAGCCTTGATCACAATCGTGCTGATTTGATCTGGAATGAGCGTACCCGGCAAGAGTTGAGGGAGACTTTGCAGGCTGAGGTTCATAAGTTAGATGTTGAGAAGGAGCGTACTGAAGATATTGTTCCAGGAGGTGCTATGGTAGAGACTGCGACTGGTCAAGATAGCGTGCCACAAATATCTTGGAACTACTCTGAGTTCTCTGTTAGATATCTAAGCTTGTCCAAAGAAGTTTGTGTGGGTCAGTATTATCTGCGTTTACTGCTTGAGAGCAGCAGTGTTGGCAGGGCAAAAAAATTTCCATTGCGCGATCCAGTTGCATTCTTTAGAGCACTCTACCATCGGTTCTTATGTGATGCAGACATAGGACTTACTGTAGACGGTGCTGTTCCAGATGAAATGGGTGCATCTGATGATTGGTGTGACATGGGAAGACTAGATGGTTTCGGAGGTGGAGGAGGATATTCAGTGAGAGAGCTCTGTGCAAGAGCGATGGCAATTGTGTATGAACAGCATTACATGACAGTAGGTCCCTTTGAGGGCACTGCTCACGTCACAGTCCTTTTGGATAGGACAGATGATAGGGCTTTAAGGCACCGCCTTCTTTTGCTCTTGAAGGTACAAGTCTTTTATTCTTTATTTCTCTAGAACTACAAATTGGCTTGACATCAGTTTGGGTTTCAGTAGGGGTAGTTTGGGAAGATAGGTTGGGAACACTTACAAAAAAGTTGGGTATGAAAATTCTTTAAATTTGTTTTGTCTATGCAAAATCTTTGTTGTCCTTTCACTCCCCAGTTACCTCTCCATTGTGTAATCAGGAATAACATCCGACAAATACATATGTAGGTTGTAATTCAGATTGGTTTTCTCTCTTTCTCATATATATATATATTCATAAATAAAAGCTGTATGCATTTATTGATATGCTTCCTTTCTGGATGTGTGTGACAAACTGCTGAGAGTTCACCAACAAGGCATCGAGACATTCTCATTGCCTTTACTATAAGTTTTGCCACCCTTTTGTTTTGTAGGTTAACCACTTGTCATCCTTGTAAATGGAAATGGCCTTTTCATTTTCATTTTCAGTTCAGTATGGGGAAGGTGATAACTTTCTATATTTTACTGTTTGTGAAGGTGTTAATGAAGGTTTTGTCAAATGTGGAGGTGTGTGTTTTGGTGGGAGGATGTGTGTTAGCTGTTGATATGCTAACAGTAGCTCATGAGGCTTCTGAAAGGACAGCTATTCCTTTGCAATCTAATTTGATTGCTGCTACTGCTTTTATGGAACCGCTCAAGGAATGGATGTTTATTGACAAGGAAGGAGCACAGGTTGGACCTGTTGAAAAGGATGCCATTAGGAGATTTTGGTCAAAGAAGGATATTAACTGGACAACGAGATGCTGGGCTTCTGGGATGTTGGACTGGAAGAGATTGCGGGATATCCGTGAACTTCGTTGGGCTTTAGCTGTTCGAGTCCCTGTTCTCATGCCAACTCAGGTGTAGTTTTAATATGTATGGGACTTAAAAAGTTGGTCTATGTTGTAACAATTGTGTACTTTTTGTTTCTAGAAGCAGTTTGTTCTCTGCAAATCTTTGCTGCACTTGTAGCTCTAGTTTCAAGTAATTATAATGGGTGCTAAACTTTTAGATAAAATATCAAATGCTTTTTTCTGTTTGTTATCTCCTAGACGTGTTAATGTTCAATTTATTGATCTCCTACAATTGGTTTATCATAGATTTTCATTGAATTTCATGGTAAGGTAAATCTGAATATTACCTCAGTTAATTGAATACATAAGGATACATCTATCAAAACATTTTAAAATAATTGGGGTGAATGCTTTTTGATTAAGTCTTTTTTATATCTTTTGTCTACTATATTGTAGAAAAGTTGCCATTTTCTTGTCTCTTCTCATTTTATATGCTTGACATGTTCTAGCATATGGTTTCTGTATTCAGATTGGTGAGGCAGCATTGTCCATATTACATAGCATGGTATCTGCACATTCAGATTTAGATGATGCTGGAGAGATAGTTACCCCAACTCCTAGAGTAAAATGGATCTTGTCAAGTCCACGCTGCCTTCCACATATTGCTCAGGTGATTCTAGCATAGTTCATTTTCAATTTTTTTTTTTTTTTTTATGTGGCCCTTATTAAGAAGTATCGTGAAAAGCATTATTATATCACAATGTATTTTTCCAAATTTATTTAGGCTATGCTTTCTGGAGAGCCAAGTATTGTAGAGGGTGCTGCTGCTTTACTTAAGGCCGTTGTAACTAGAAATCCCAAGCCCATGATTAGACTATACAGCACAGGGGTATTTTATTTTGCCCTGGCATATCCTGGATCTAATCTCCTTTCAATCTCCCAACTCTTCTCTTTGACTCATGTTCATCAAGCATTTCATGGTGGTGAAGACGCTGCACTTTCCTCTTCCTTGCCTCTGGCGAAACGCAGTGTATTGGGTGGGCTTCTTCCTGCATCTTTGTTGTATGTATTGGAATGTAGTGGTCCAGCTGCATTTGCAGCTGCAATGGTATCGGACTCTGATACTCCAGAGATTATATGGACACACAAGATGCGAGCGGAAAATCTGATTCGTCAGGTATTTGAAGCTTTAAATGAGTAATGTGTTTTGTTACTATTATGTATAGAGAGTATTAATTATCTCAAAATATTTTCTTCGTCCAGATTTTGCAGCATCTTGGTGACTTTCCGCAGAAATTGTCTCAGCACTGCCATTCTTTATATGAATATGCTCCAATGCCACCAGTGACATACCCAGAGTTAAGAGATGAAATGTGGTGTCACCGTTATTACCTCCGGAACTTGTGTGACGAGATTCGATTTCCAAATTGGCCAATTGTTGAACATGTTGAGTTCCTACAATCATTATTAGTAATGTGGCGTGAGGAGTTGACAAGACGGCCAATGGATCTTTCTGAAGAAGAAGCTTGCAAAATATTAGAGATTTCCTTGGAAGATGTATCAAATGATGATGCCAACACAAGGCATTCTTTTGAGATGGGTGAGGAGATGCCTAGCATATCCAAGCAGATTGAGAACATTGATGAAGAAAAGCTTAAACGGCAATATAGGAAACTTGCCATGAGATACCATCCAGACAAAAATCCTGAAGGAAGGGATAAGTTTCTTTCTGTACAGAAAGCTTATCAGCGCCTGCAGGTACATACTACCCCACAGAACTGGTCTTTGTTTAACGAGCATGCTTAAAATATTGGTTATGTGGCACATGTCCAAAATTCATTTTGCTCCAAAATCTCTAGAAATTCATTGCAGTTGGATGTTGGTCATTTTCGGTATGTCAAAGATGACCGTGAAAATTACCTGAACGAACCTATTTCTTTTCTAGACTTGTACTGAGCATCTAAGTCTTTTATGTATGTAGTGGATGCCATATTTCTGGCTTAGTATTTGAGTATTTTTCTTTGATGCATCCTTTTAAGCCTTTGGATTTGCATCTTTTCAGAGTGCATTTGTAATCTTGTTAATGTGTATTGGAGCTATACAAAGTTCAATGTAGCCGTAGGTATCTAATTTTATTTTATCTTGTGTGGACAGATGATGATAGGTATTCTTCCTTCTGTTAAGATATTTGATAACTCTGTATTATTGTTTGTAGGCCACTATGCAAGGCTTGCAAGGCCCTCAGCCTTGGCGACTGTTGCTTTTATTGAAAGGACAGTGTATCTTGTACAGACGCTATGGAGTCATTCTGGAGCCATTTAAATATGCTGGTTATCCAATGTTGCTCAATGCAGTTACTGTGGACAAGGATGATAACAATTTTCTTTCCTCAGATAGAGCACCCCTCCTGGTTGCGGCATCAGAGCTTATTTGGCTGACGTAAACACCCTTTAATCCACTTTTTCATATGTTTTATTATTCAAACTGATGTTGACAGGAAGATATCATATGTGTTTATATCTCCATGATTAGGTGTGCATCTTCTTCATTGAATGGAGAAGAGCTTGTGAGGGATGGTGGCATACAACTTCTTGCAAATCTTCTTTCCCGTTGCATGTGCGTAGTTCAGCCGAGCACTGCTGCAAGTGAACCATCTGCCATAATTGTTACAAATGTGATGCGAACCTTTTGTGTTTTGAGTAAATTTGAGAGTGCCTGGGCTGAGATCCTTGAATATTCTGGACTAGTTGATGACATTGTGCATTGCACTGAACTTGAGCTTGTACCTTCTGCTGTCGATGCTGCTGTCCAGACTATTGCACATGTGTCTGTGTCCACTGAATTGCAGGATGCTTTGCTGAAGGCTGGTGTCTTATGGTAAGTCAGCTTACACAAATAGTTACTTTAAATATTAAATGCAAGATTGCTCATTGCTCAGTTAAATGTCAAATTAGTCTGCCATCTCCATTAGTTGATTTTATCTGCATTTAGTTATGAGTGACTTCTAAGGTTGGATATGGGAGAATACAATTGCTTATTAATTCTTGGTGTCAATGGTGTTTCATTGTGAATCCATTGACTGTCACTTTATCTCACTGTGTCTCAAACTTGTAGTTTCTTAGTGATTCTTGGTAGAACTGATTGTTATGCTATGTTTTTATGTAAAAAGAGCAATTAATCTTCATCTTCGTTGTGTTGCATTGTGTGTGCTTGCTTTTAGGTACCTTTTGCCCTTGCTTCTTCAGTATGACTCCACTGCAGAGGAATCTGATGCAACAGAATCACATGGAGTTGGTGCTAGTGTACAAATTGCCAAAAATATGCATGCTGTACGTGCCTCGCAGGCACTATCAAGGCTTAGTGGCTTGTGTAGTGATGAGAGTACAACACCTTATAATCAGACTGCAGCTGCTGCCCTCAGAGCTTTGTTGACACCTAAGCTTGCCAGTATGTTAAAAGATGAAGCACCGAAAGACCTACTATCTAAACTAAACAATAACTTGGAGTCACCAGAGGTAATTGCTCTAGTTTCTGTATTTATAGTATTTATGACGGTAAATTTTTATGCATGCTTTCATATGGCATACTCTCTTCTACTTAACAAAAAAATAATGCAATACATAGTTTGTAACATCTGTGTCTGGGTCACTTGGTTGCGTTGCAATGTTAGTTTCTTTATGGTTGATTGTATTATTTATTTGTGTACTAGATTATCTGGAACTCCTCAACCCGAGCAGAACTACTGAAATTTGTGGATCAGCAACGTGCAAGTCAGGGTCCTGATGGTTCATATGATATGAAAGATTCACATCTGTTTGGGTATAAGGCACTATCAAAAGAACTATATGTTGGCAATGTTTACTTGAGGGTCTATAACAATCAACCAGATTCTGAGATCAGTGAACCAGAGGCTTTCTGTGTTGCATTAGTTGATTTTATAGCATATCTTGTGCACAGTCAATGTGCTACTGATTCTGAAATTAAGGATGTACCAAATCAGAATGGCTCGTCCCTCGAGACACCTGAGGATTCTAATGATACGGCCATTGGATCAACTGATGAACAGAATACTCCGGCTGAAGATTCTGCACTATCTAATGGACAAGTAGTAGATAAGGAAGAATTTGAAGCTGCTAAGAACCTTAAATTTGCATTGAATTCACTTAAGGTATCTTGCTCTCTTGTTATGTTAAGTTCCAAACTTAAAAATTTGTTTATGTATCTGACCTTTTTTTCCTTTTTTTCTTTGCAGAACTTACTGACAAGCAGTCCAAATTTGGCGTCAATTTTTTCTACAAAAGATAAGTTATTGCCTCTTTTCGGATGCTTTTCTGTGCCTGTTGCATCAGAAAGCAACATTCCTCAACTTTGCCTGAGTGTGTTGTCACTCTTGACTACATATGCTTCCTGCTTGGAGGCTATGGTTGCAGATGGATCAAGCCTTCTTCTTTTATTACAAATGCTTCACTCAGCCCCAACTTGTCGTGAAGGGGTTCTTCATGTTCTTTATGCTCTGGCCAGCACACCTGAACTTGCTTGGGCAGCTGCCAAGCATGGGGGAGTTGTCTACATCCTTGAACTTCTTTTGCCTTTGCAGGGTAAATACTTTTTGTATCTTTTCCTATTTTTTAAAATTAACTTAGAAGATTTAACGGTTTTTTATGATATGAATCATAATTTGCAGAAGAAATTTCCTTACAACAAAGAGCAGCAGCAGCCTCTTTGTTGGGGAAGCTTGTTGGCCAGCCAATGCATGGGCCTAGAGTTGTTATAACATTAGCAAGGTTTCTTCCAGATGGCTTGGTTTCAGTTATTAGGGATGGACCTGGTGAGGCTGTTGTAGTTGCCCTTGAACAGACTACTGAGACCCCAGAACTTGTATGGACACCAGCAATGGCTACTTCATTGTCTGCACAGATTTCAACTATGGCATCAGATCTGTATCGCGAACAGATGAAAGGTCGTGTGGTTGATTGGGATGTACCTGAGCAGGCATCTGGGCAGCAAGAAATGAGAGATGAGCCACAGGTAGGACATGGTTATGCCGTATTAACATTTAAGTGTCTTATTGTTTGGAAAACTCACAGTTTCCAGCTCATGCAGGTTGGCGGAATCTATGTTAGATTGTTCCTAAAAGATCCCAAGTTTCCTCTTAGAAATCCCAAGAGATTCTTGGAAGGACTGCTAGATCAGTATTTGACATCTATTGCTGCCACACATTACGATACACTAGCTGTTGACCCTGAACTTCCTTTGCTTCTGTCTGCTGCATTGGTTTCGTTATTACGAGTGCACCCTGCACTTGCAGATCATGTTGGATATCTTGGATATGTGCCCAAACTCGTGGCTGCTGTGGCTTATGAAGGAAGACGAGAAACAATGGCATCAGAGGAGGTAAACAATGGCAATTATGTGGACAAAACAGATGAATCTGATGACGGATCCACACAGCCCACTCAAACTCCCCAAGAACGTGTGCGCCTTAGTTGTTTACGTGTTCTACATCAACTGGCAGCTAGCACCACATGTGCTGAAGCTATGGCAGCGACTAGTGTAGGAACTCCTCAGGTGCGTCAAACTATTTATTTGATGTACTTATTCGTTTTACATCTAAAAGTCATGTATTCTATTTCTATCGTAAAACCATGACTATCAAGTTTTCATAAAGGACTTCATTTGCAATTTTCTCATAAATTTCTGGGAGATGTAGATTTGTAGTAGTGAGTACTTCAACTTTGACCTCTTCTTTAGAATGCATATTACTTTGAATTGAGGGAGACGGTTACTGGTCCATATTCAATACGGTTATTGAGGAGAGCATAGGGAATTCCAAGCAGGAATTCCTCTAGTTATATCTTCTCACTTTGTCATGTATGGTGCTATCACATTTTTTTAATCCCCTCATGTTTACCACTATACAATTTTACAGGTCGTTCCCCTTCTAATGAAAGCAATAGGATGGCTAGGTGGAAGCATACTAGCTCTTGAGACACTGAAGCGTGTTGTGGTTGCTGGAAACCGAGCTAGGGATGCACTTGTTGCACAAGGACTTAAGTGAGTAACTTTTGTAGTCTTGATTTATTATATTTCGACCGATCGTAGTCTAGACTTGGTACGTGATTCATATAACATTCCATGGTTGCATTGTCCACACTTAGCAATGCCAACTAAACCTCTAACCATGCAAACTTATCCCTGACACATTTTGCCCATACACGCTCGTTGGCAGGCTATATTTGTAGATTATGTTCAGATTTGGAACGGCTGATGTTCTGATTTCAAAGGAAGATTTGTCTTCTGCTCATTTTGGTATTGACATAAGTTCTATGAATAATGTAGGGTTGGTCTTGTTGAAGTACTTCTGGGCCTTCTTGATTGGAGAGCTGGAGGAAGGAATGGGCCTTGCTCTCAGATGAAGTGGAATGAATCCGAAGCATCTATTGGCAGGGTGCTCGCGATTGAGGTTGGAACATTTTCATCAAAGATATGTTCACAGATTACTTTGTCCGAGTTCTTGTTCCCTCTTTGTTTTCAAAATATTTCTCATTGCCTGTTTTAAAGGTGAAGGAAAATTCTCTCTGCTTGTTCAATTTTAATATTCATTTCATTAGGGATTAGGAAATACTATATATTTCACCAATTAGGTCTAATGAAGGTTTCAACATTTGAATTCGTTTAAATGGTAATTTGTTCAAAGCTTGAAGGTGGTTTTGGTCCTTGGAATCCATTTTATCACATTTCAATTGTTTTATTTTAGCTGTTTTTCATTCCCTTTTTCTTGGCATGTTTGAAAATTTTGGCTTACTGCGATCCAGGTTTTGCATGCATTTGCAACGGAGGGGGCGCATTGTACTAAAGTGCGTGACTTGTTAAATTCCTCAGATGTAAGTCCTCGCGCTTATCTTTATCTGATGCACTTTTTCAGATTTTGAAATCTGAATTACAAAATCTTGATTGTTCATCACCGAGTTTTAGTGAGACTGCTAATACTGATGTTGCTCTTGCAATGACAATTGCTCATTTTTCAGGTTTGGGGTGCTTATAAGGATCAGAAACATGATCTTTTCCTCCCTTCAAATGCTCAATCCGCTGCTGCCGGAATTGCTGGGCTAATTGAAAGTTCATCATCGAGACTCACTTATGCCCTTACAGCTCCCCCACCACAACCTGCTCCATCCAGACCTCCTGCTTCAACTTCTTCCGATTTAAATGGAAGACGGGATCACCTTTCATAGTGTACCGGAAACACTGCGCATTTACCAAAGAGTAAAGACTCATACTTTTCTGTATAGCACACTGTACAGTTTTATCATTTTTTTTTTTACCGTCCACATGTTAATTGGTAGCTTTTGCGATCTTCCCAACGAATGGTGAGAAAATTTCTGTAAAGAGGAATTGCCCACCTGTATATAGAGCTGAGCTGATTTTTGTGTGATCTCATCATCTTGGGCAATTTTCTTCCATGTTTTATGTTGATTTTATCCTCCCATAAACTCTTGTTTCTTCGTGTTCTTGATTTCTTAATAGAAGGTTTCTTCGTTTTCTTTGCTCATTTGGCTTATATTGCATTGGATGTCTGAGTGGCGCTTACTAGTCAGTGACGGTTGATTTTTGGCTACTTGCAAACTAGTATAGCTGATTCTCAAACGATCAAAAGAATAAAAAAAGTCGTCATAATTTCATCCCAATTTTTCTCTGATTTTGATAGATCCCATTTTTAGATGCTTAAGACGGATGCATGCTTCTTAGTGAAGGCAAAGTACGTACGATGTGTTAACATTCAACTTCGAGTCTATTTTTTGTTAGTTGGAATAGAATAGATTTTGTTACAGGGCAATGGAAGTTAGGTGTGCACGCATACAAGCTCGAATCTCATGTTCCGCAAATTTTAAAGAGATTAGATTTGGATGATTCTGCAGATACCTGAAATGCAAATGTAAATATGTCATTGGGAATGGCAATTTCTTCCTACTTTGGGGTAAGGAATCCCACTTCTCAAGGCACCCCAGAATATTAACTCACCCATTATCCATCTCCTGTATTGAATGTCACACTTCAAACCATGAATACTACAGGAAGCTGATAAATACCTAGCTTGCTCTACATGCACTTCCCACCCCAAAAGCCAAAAGCAAAAGCACACCAAAAAGAAAAAGGCAACAGCATCAAAACCCAAAAACAAATCATCCACAACACACAGAAAAATGGGAAGCAAGAAACTGAGATTGTTTTGCATTGTGGTGGCCTCACTGGCCGTGGCAACAATGGCAACAATGGAGGATGATGAGAAGGAGTGTGCAGACCAGATGGCGGACCTTGTGGCTTGCATTCCATTTGTGAGTGGAACGTCCAAGAAACCAACGCCCGAGTGCTGTGAAAACACCAAGAAATTGAAGGCCAACAAACCAAAGTGCTTGTGTGTTCTCATCAAAGAAAGCACTGACCCTTCCATGGGGCTTCCTGTCAATACCACTTTGGCTCTCCAGATGCCCTCAGCTTGTGACATTGATGGCAAAATCTCTGATTGCCCAAGTAAATAATGTCTCATCCAATATTTTAGCTACTCTTTCATGTGAATCTTAAGTCTCCAATTTTTTTTAATTCAAGTGATAGTCTAATCTTAGCTTTGATGAAATCTAAATTATGGATGAAGATTTGAAGTTGGATGCAGACGAGGATGCACAGTGCCTTAGCCAACTTGTTTATGCGCATATGTGCAATTCTTGAATATGAGTTTCTTATGAAATTATATGTGATTAGCCGTCTCCAAAGTTATGGCTCGATACCCATAACATGATATCATTAGCCAATGGGGTTATCCCTAGTGGTGAGAGTAGGTAGAATGATGGATAAGAGTATGCTAAGTTCAGGGTACGAAACGCTCCAATGTAACCAAAGAACAAAGAACTTGTGACCATAAATGAAACCTTATGATACTGGAATGTGAGTCCTAGAACGTTTTATTATACCTATAACATGAAATCTTACGATATCAGAATATGAACCCCAAGAAATCCGAATATGATGAAAATATTTGAACCTTAGGCTATCTGAATACGAAGTTTAGCGATTTTTGTTTTAATTTTTTGTTTTTGCATGTTTGCAGGTATATTGAATCTGCCACCAAATTCCCCCGATGCAAAGTTTTTCAAAGAAGCAGATTCAAATTCTAGCACATCCCCTACAAGTAACGGTCATGAGTCTACACCCACTTCAGCTTCTGCTGCTGCTTCTTCTTCCACGTCCGATTCAAAGTCATCAGACTCGAAAGCGACTCCAAGCAGCACCAACAATGGAGCAGGATTAATGAAGTCGACTGAGACTGGATTTTTGTTGGTGGTGACATTGGTTTCCATGGCATTGATGTTCAACTGATCATTAGAGGGTCTGTAAGGAAATATATTTTGGTTTGGTATCAGCTGGTTTATAACACCTTTGCTTACCTTTACGATTTTATCATAAAAAATTGAATAACAACAATAATATTTATGGGGCTCTCTTGTAAATTACTAATAAGTAAAATTATTTATACATCTATTTAATACTACAGTGTAGTGGTATCCCTCTTCATTTGTAAGTGAGTCTTAGGTTCGATTATCGCCAAATGCGAATTTGAACCACATTATTGATAACCCATTGTGAGACTAAACCCACTATCTCCCCCTTAGAGGAGATAATATAGTTTGTTAAAAAAAAAAATCACTTCCACAAAAACATCATCAAATGAGCCCTAGTTCTAGTTGTGCAATTGCTCGGCAAAGGTGAAAATTAAAGGTAATTAGTAATGTATGAGAAATTAGATAAGAAACTGGGTTGACTATCTCTCTTTTTGGCAAATCATAATTTAACGTATATTTAGAAATTGATAATATTTGGCTCATTCCTTTAAAACGTAAGTATATTTACGTTCATGCCAATTACAGTTTGACGTATATACATAAAAAAATTTCATTTTGTCTTTTTAATTAGTTATTTTGACGTGTCACATGATTTGTAGAAATGAGGAATAACTCTAACCTCAGAGAGAGCCAAGCAATGTCTGCAGAAAAATCTAATAGAAAGAAAATTATATACGCACGTATCAAATTGTCATTAAAAAAGATTAGGCATACCTGCTTCCTAAGTTCCAAGTGAGCCAAGTACTATCAAATTACAAATTATGTTTCCATCCAAACCCAATTTATTATTAATCTTCTATATATATAAAGTGAGAAGACCAATTTGGTGAAGCTTTCAAAAATGCCAAGAAAGCCCCTTCATTTTCTTCACAATCCAAATCCACAAAAAAGGGAAAATGGGGACAAACTGGTAAAACACCATCACTGAAAAAAGATAAAGCATCATAACCGTAAAGTTTTGCTGAATGAAGAATTAGAACCGTGACATGGGATTCAACCACCCTCCCACGTTCTACAAACTGCCAACTAGATAAAAAACGTTCACTCCCTCACCTTCCATCCTCTCATTCTCTTCCAACAAGCTCACTGGTCTCTCTCTCTCTCTCTCTCTCTCTCTCTCTCTCTTCACTCTCTCTCTCTCGCTCGATTGCTCGCTCTCTCTAAAATCCAAAATTGACAGGAAACTGACGACGTGTTTGTGAATGCAGGGAAGAGGAATTCTCGGAATTTAGTTTTGCCTTAGCAAATTGTGGGCTTTGAGAGCGAGTCCTACAGTTTCAGTTTTTGAAGGTTTCGGATATCCACACAATCTATTGGGAGCAGTCTGGAAATCCAGACGGCCATGTGAGTTGCGATTCTTGGTCCTAAAACGACTTAGTTTTTGCATTTGTTTACTATATAATGTGATTCTTCGGTTATTAAAGATTCCAATTTTTAGAAAACGGGCATTTAAAATCCTCTCGAAGTAGTAGGATTTGGAAGTGAACTCTACTGGAGAAGTAATTCATTGTGTTCAAATTTCATTAGTTAAGTTCAGTTTCATATTAATTTCGGTAGTTTATTTGTAACCGTGCATAAATCAAGGAGAAGAGAACAAGGGGAGGGAGAAACAAAGATACAGATTGACAAAGACTCTTCCTCTACATCGACTAATTCTTATCGCAGGTCAATCTTGATTCTCCATTTTCTATGTAAATATTCTAATGACTGTCCACTATTCATCAAATTCTTTTTAATTTCCTTCCGTTTTCATGCATGATTGTTGATTATTTTCTTTTGAGTGAAAAACTGGATTTGTTTCTTCTCCATGTAAGTGCCCATTGGTGAGTTTCTTATGCTTACAAGGAAACTATTGGTTTTGGGGAGTTTTTGTTTATATTAATCCATTTTCCGATTATTTATCAGGCTTTTTCCATTAGGTTTTCAAATCATTTGCATTCGGTGCAGGCAGTGAAGTTAAATGTGATATGGTGTATGTGTGAGCGAGACATTGTGAGGAATGACAAAAACGTGGGAAGCAGAAAAAGATGAGGAAAGAAATTAGAACGTGAAGAAGGAAAAACTGTTATATGCAGTTGTCAGTAGTCTCCCAGGTTTCAAACTGTATCTGAAGCATATATTAAACCGACACCATCGTGCAACTTGACACGAGGAGAAAATGAACGTGGCATCAGATTTCAAACTGCTATGGGCAGTTACCATTTGATTCCACATTTAATTGATCGCCAATCTCTCAGGTATTTGCTTCCACCCTTTTCTTCTCTTTTGTCTTCTTTGGCATTTGATTTCTATCTCCCTTTTTATCCTGCGTTTTAATTTCAGATTCTGGGATCGCTTCTATTTATCCATTATTTTTCCCAATCTTTTTCCTGTTTATTCCCGTGCAAAGTGCATTGCAGGAAGGCGGAGCATCATATGGCCATTTTTAAAGGTAACGCCCCAGAATCTATTGCTTAATTTAAATTTTTCTTCAAGTAAGGTTTGTTTGATCGTTTTTATGCAGTTTTCTCTCCTTTTGCAGAAAATCGAAGCCATCGTTTACGTATTTCGTCTACACTTTTGGTTTCTCCAATATTCTCTTTTTCTACTATTATATCCACAAAGTGAATTGTCAGATAATTTAGAACGCAGGAACAAAGAAGGAAGGAAAACAGGAAAGCCTTCATGTTAGTTTTCTTTTACAGGAAGACCCATTTCACTCGCCGTGATCAACAACTGCAGCTTCTTGAAGTACCCTTTCACTCACCATAAACGACAAGTGCGGCTTCTTTAGCAGTATGTTTATTAGTCTCTTTTCAAATCAAATTCACTGCCATTAATTAACTGTTTCTCATCGATCATTCATTTCTGATCATATTGATGCTATTTGATTATTCATAGATCTGCCAAATACGATATATAGTATAGAGTTGTGCTATGTATTTCAAATTTGGTTTCCATGCAAGAGAATAATATTATATTTGCATATCACTGTATTAGTTTACAAAGTGTTTGCGAAAACGTCTCAAAGTGTGTTTTGATTTCTGGTTTGCTTAATCTATATCTATATATATAAAGAGAGAAGCCTAAATAAGTGAAGCTTTTAATATTCCATTTATGTTCTTACTTTGATTGAGAACAATCAACGGTTTGGCAATGTGTAACTGAAGTTCTGTTTGTCATTGTATCGATGTTGCAGTTTGCTTACTTGCCAAAGCTTTTAACGTGTTTCGGGAGTGATACACATGGAGAATACCAGTGGCTACACATTCCAGGTTTGAGCATTCGCTTGCTGTCTATTTGCCATACATGATGATAAAGAAAGCCAGCAAATTTTCAAGTCATGTTCGCTGATTAGGATTGGATTTGTCTTGGGTTAAGTAGAATTTGATTGAAGAGGCTAACATTAAGTATTTGTGGGTTAATTTTCGCTTTGTTAGATTTTTTGTATGCAGAGAAAGGTTTCTGGCTCTTATATACCTAACTATTAGCCATCTATTTGTATTATTTCTTTGTTCCATATAAGTATTGCTTGCAATGTCATTTACAGATCAATTAAATTACAAGCATCTATTTGCATTTATGGACATATATTATGCACTGAATTTACTATGTCATTTTGGTTTTGGCTTTTACTTAGCCTTACTAAATTACATTAATTTTAGAGCATATTAAGCAACTTTTAACTATCACAATAGTTAGGTAAATAGATGAAGACCTATCCAGAAAAATGCACATAACATCATTAAGGTATCTTATCCATGAATACATATTCTATCTGTATCATCATGAACTTAGTTAATCTTTTCCACTTTCCTCAGAACACTACATTAGGGGAGCCTCATGATCATTATTATCACTAAAAACATATGTGTGATACATCTAATGATCCTTATTATCAATAAGACTTAGATCTTATCCAACAATTCTACATCCAAATTCCAGCCAATAATTGGAATCCCCAATCTAACCAACTCAATATATAGGTCTACAAAAATAGAACAAATTATAGCTTTAATCAACTCATCTTTAACAGATTTTGGTAAAATAAAGTGTTCAAATAGAATCCAATATGTAGTTAGCTGTATTTTGTGGTATTGTGAGGATAAGATGATATTTATGCCTCTGTTTTTCTCAATAGGAAATTGAGATTGTATGCTGCGGTTGAAGACGCCAACATAAATGCAACAGAAAGAAGAGGGACAAATAAAGAATAGAGGGTAAATACATTAGCTCCCTTCGGTTCTGTTAGTTGGCACTTTTCTCCTATTTTTCATTCTTTTTTATGGACGAATACATATTTATCATTCCTATATACAATCAGAATAACTATGTATTTCGTGTATCACCATCCTCTTTGCCTGAAATCTTATTTGGATGGTCCTGCTTATGTACGAAGTTCTTTCTTATATGATGAATGATTTCCTAGCCTATTTTGTGTTTCATTGTACTCTAGCGTTAGGTGTAAGAAAACAAACAACCATTAATTGAAACAAAAAAGGCTGTTTTCATGGCCTGATCTCAAATGAATTTGTATTAAATTAAAGGGTAAAATTTGCACACCACTTAAATTGGCACAAATTTAGCATTTGTACTTTGCTCCAAGAACCTACTTTGTCCTAATGTTTTAGAAATACCCCGTGTTTTTACAAACGCAAAAAATCTTAACCCAAAACCATTTTTAGGGGCACGTACCAAACATCTTAACAATAGATAAGATCCCAAAATATCTTAACGCAAAAATTTGGTTCGGAAACCATCTTTAAGATATTTTTAAGATGTTTTGTGTAATCATTTGGCACGGAAACCATTTTTGCGTTAATCTATATATATAAATCTATATATATAAGGGGAGAAGCCCAAATAGGTGAACCATTTCAAAATGCTTAAAATGCCCCTATGTTTTCTTCACTATCAAACCTAAAAAATTTCAAAAAACTAGGACAAATTGGTAAAAAAACAAAATAAAATAACTACATAGAAAACTTTAATCGGAAAACACAAATATTTTTTTTTTTTTACTATATATGTAAAAAATGAATATAAATACAAAAAAAAAATGAAAACTTTAATGGAAAAACACAAATTAAATTTTTTTTTTTTTTACTATATATGTAAAAAACGAATATAAATACAAAAACCTAAAATTGAAAAAGTTACAGTAAAAGTTAAACATAAGAAAATTTAAAATAATGTTGGAATGAAAACAAAAAACTCGAAAGAAAAACATGAACGTGCTTAACCAACCCTCACAATTTAATACGCAGTAGTGGGCAATTTAAGAACACAAATTTAAAAAATCATCTTTACCACATGTGTAAAAAACAAATTAAAAAAAAAACACTGGAATTTAAAAAGTTACAGTATTGTTCAAAATAAAAGTTACAGTAAATATAAAAAAAGAAAAGAGGGTAAATACATTAGCTCCCTTCGGTTTTGTTAGTTGGTAATTTTCCTATTTTTCCCATTGTAATTGTCAAGATATACTTTAAATGTATTGTACAAAGAGGAACTATTTTTTTTTTTTTTATCATGCACGTCCTAAAAACTTATCATGTTTTTCGTTTTTACTTTGTGTAAAGTAATGATTTAAATGTTATTCATGCACTTATCAAACAACATATGATTTTAGATGCAAGTTCCTACTTAAAGACCATGAACAATAGCAAGTATATGTAAATAAATAAAAAATAGTAGATGACAACATTAAGTACTCATTCAATAAAAAAGACAACACAAAAGTAACTGCTGTTAATAGGGGTAACATAGTGAAATGAAACACAACACACATGGGAGATGCTTACGTGAGATATACTTTTTCTACACTCTTAGCCAAGATTGTTTTTATTCGTTGGATGAATCAAACCCTACCTCAAAGCTTCATCCTAAATTTCATCAATGAATGTGGCCCCTTAGATTAAAAAAATGGACGATGAAAACATCACTCCGATTTTTTATATAAGCACTATCCAACTATCCAAACAAATGGCAACTGTCATCTTCATGTACAACCCACGTTCTCTTATTACGGGTTACACATTTCTAAAAACTTTTTATATTATGTCCAGCCCACATCCGTCATTTATGATAGGGTTTAGGGGTATTAAAAAAGTTTAAAATTCTACTCATCCAGTTGACATAAAAATTATAACTCTATAAACAATGCTAATTTATAAAAGAAAAAAACATGAAAGCTAAATCATATCCAAGTCCTAACACCAACCGAGAAGTGTATATAGGCCCGTCATTTCGTTGCACTAATACCTATTACACTTCAAAAGTATTTTGTGATCATTTTATTTTGTTCTTTTGTATTATAGTGATGTGTAGATAAATGTTTTTTCTTCTTCTGTTCATAGGCATCTACGTAGACTTTTTCGTATTTATGGAATGTAACATAATTTGTATTCAATTTAGGTTCATTTATTTTTTAATTTTTTAGATAAATTTTTCCATGGAGCGTGGCCAAAGTCGTGCAAGACAATGGCGTCAATCATTGAGTCCTGAAGAACATCAAAGATATCTAGCTTGACGACGTCTAATAGCACAAGAAAAAAGACAACAAATTCCAACTCTATATGATGATCATACTATGACATCCCCCAGTAACATACAACAAGAAATTCTTGGTATTTATTTCATATTCCTTTTTCTTTAACTCATACTAATGCAAAAAAAAAAAAAAAAAAATCTAATTTCTAATTTTTCTTTTAACTATGCAACAAGTAGGTCCCAATAATATACAAGAACGGGTTCAGTTGGCTAACTATGATGTTGAGGTCGACCCCAGTAATATAGAACAACAAATTCCTGGTATTTATTTCAATTTCTTTATTTGTATTTGTTTCACACTTAAAAAATTAGGTTATTTTTTAAGAACAAAATTTAGTGAATTGAAATCTCATTGTATTCTTTTCTTCGATACTTTCATATTGATCTCAATGTTGTAGTTATTTTTAGTGGTAGTCTTACGAAATATTAGACTCACAACTAAATATATTAAATATTAAAGACAAATTTTTTAACTAATCGTATTATAATGTGGTCTATTTATTAGAACAAATTGAGCATGAAAGCGCGAATTCAAGGGTTTTGTCAGATATCACAAATCATGATGACCAAACTTCTACTACAATGCGTACTCATATGGGACAGTTGGCACATTCAAATAGGTCACAAATATCTTATGGGATGTTCTCAATTCCTCCCCACAATGGTGAGCTTAGTATATAATTTTATCTTTATATAGATATGTGATTAGTTACAAAGAAAATTCTTATACTGAATGTTGGATATTCATGTAAAAATATCAGAAGAAGAACATGCAAATAGAACCAATTGTCATGTGCGCCAAACCAGAGCAAGAAGAAACCACAATTGTGCTAGAAATTATAATGAGAATCGGGGTATCCTAGGTTGCCAATTATCTGCTCCAACCACATGTCCGTACTGCTATGCACGATTGTTTGCTCGAGAAACTTTGAATATGTGTTGCTTGAAAGGAAGAATTGTTTTACTCCCAATACAATCCCCACCAGAAATGGTTGCTCTTTTCTCTGACCAAACAAATGAGGGTAGACACTTCAGGCAAAATATTCGAGCTTACAATCATGCATTTGCGTTCACTTCAATGGGAGTACACGTGGATGAAAGAATTAATATTGGTGGTCGTGGGATTTACACATTTCGTGCTCAAGGTGCATTATATCATAAGATTGGTGGACTTTTACCAAATGAAGGGAACAGACCGCGATTTTTACAAGCTTATATATATGACACTGAGCATGAAGTTGAAAACCGAATGTGTGAAAGTGAAGTTTTAGATAGACGTGTGGTTGAAAAGATACAACATATGTTGAACAACCATAATCCTTTTGTTCATACATTGCGAAGCCTCGGACAACGCCAAGATTTGCCGAATTGCAAGTTGATCCTAAAAGAGCAACCAATAGATCGGCGTCAGTATAGTCTACCATCAGCATCACAAGTTGCGGCAATTATAATAGATGGAGATAATGCCACAATTGCAAATGGAAGAGATATCGTGGTGGAGACAATTAGTGGAAGACTTTCTCACGTCCGAGACTATGTTGAATTTTATGATCCCTTACAATATCCACTATTGCTGCCTTACGGTACATATGGATGGGATGTTAACAGTCGTGATGATGGTGGAAGAGCAATAACATGTTGCGACTATTATGCTTATATGTTACAGGTTTGTACTAATAACATAATTTACTTCCCGGTATATATAGATGAATGATGATTCCTATATTAAAAGCAATATATGAAATTTGCTTTTGTAGATACGCCATAATGGATCATCACTTTTGCTTCGAGGTGGACGTCTCTTGCAACAATATGTTGTAGATAACTACATTAAAATTGAATCACAAAAACTTAGATGGTTGCGTTCTAATCAAGCCACAGTTAGAGCGGATCTCTACAAAGGACTTGAAGACTCTCTAAATGCAGGTCAACACAATGCAGGTATATATATCGTTTCAGTCATCGTTATTTAGAAATATAACTTTGCTTAAAGTGTGTACAATATATACAGCTAATTGAAAATAAAATATTATTAGGTAGCATCGGGCGTAGAATTATTTTACCATCATCATTTGTTGGAAGCCCACGTGACATGTACCAACGATATCAAGACGCAATGACTTTGGTTCAAAGATTCGGAAAGCCAGATCTTTTTATTACCATGACATGTAACCCAAGTTGGGAAGAAATCAAAAGCGAATTACTCGCTGGACAAACTCCACAAGATCGCCCTGACTTACTCACTAGAGTATTTCGTGCAAAACTTGAGCAACTAAAAGAAGACATCATTGAAAAGGGGGTATTGGGCAGTGTTGTTGCTTACGCATACGTTATTGAGTTTCAAAAACGTGGTCTTCCACATGTGCATATGCTGGTTGTGTTAGATGAAAATGATAAGATCAATAACCCAGATGAGTATGACCGAATTGTTAGAGCTGAAATACCAAATGAAGATGTAGAGCCTCAACTTTATAATGTGGTGTTAAAGCATATGATTCATGGCCCGTGTGGGATTCATAATCCTCTATCTCCATGTATGAAAAATGGGAGTTGTAAGAGAAAGTTTCCCAAACCATTTGCACCAGTCACCGTTCAAGGGAATGATTCGTATCCAATTTATCAAAGGCGAGGAAATCGATTGCCCGTCTCACTTAATCGACAAGGAAACATAATGGTTGATAATAGTTGGGTCATTCCATATAATCCATGGTTGCTGTTAAGGTATGATTGTCACATCAATGTCGAAATTTGCGCAAGCATAAAAAGTGTCAAGTACTTATATAAGTATGTTTACAAAGGCCCAGACAGAGTGACAGTTGAAGTGCAATCAGACCCTCAATATGATGAAATAAAGCAGTTTCAGGATGCAAGATGGGTTTGCGCACCAGAGGCATTATGGAAAATATTCAAGTTCATTATTAATCGAATTTATCCATCTGTTGAGCGAATGCAAATACATCTTCCTAATATGCACCAAGTTCAGTTTCGTGCCGATGAAAGCATAACAAATATTCTACATGATGAGAGTACAAGAAAGACAATGTTGACTGAATTTTTTACACTTAATCATGTGGATGTAGAAGCGCGACATTATTTATACATGGAGATACCATCACATTACAGATGGATTCAAGCTCAAAGAAAGTGGTCTAAAAGAAAGAATCGTAACAAGGTTATTGGGCGAATATATGCAGTTTCACCTGCTGAAGGCGAAAAATTTTACCTTCGGATTCTTCTTAATCATGTTAAAGGACCAACATCCTTCACAAACTTGAGAACAGTTAATGGGGTTTTGCATCCAACATTTAAGCAGGCAGCAGAACAACGAGGTTTGTTAGAAAGAGATGACAGTATTCGACAATGTTTGTTAGAGGCCTCCACAATTCAGATGTCGTCGGCTTTAAGAAGATTATTCGTCACCATATTGGTATATTGTGCACCAATTGGTGTTCGAGGGTTATGGGATGAGTTCTGTCCATTCATGATGGAAGATTATGTTTCCATGACTAACATAACTCCCACACTTGCTACCAACATACTCTTGCGTGAGTTGAACATACTTTTGGTTCAATTTAACAAGAGTATAAACGAGTTTGATTTGCCCCAAATGACAAGAGGAAATGAATCAAGTTCAGGAATGACCGGATGTATTGAAGATGAAATATCCATATGTATTCCACAACAAGATCTTGATGCAATTGAACGCTTAAATGATGACCAAAAAAGTGCGTTTAACATAATAATGGGTGCAGTTCAACGATCGGATAATGCAACTTTGTTTGTGGATGGTCCCGGTGGAACTGGAAAAACTTACTTATATCGCGCATTGTTAGCAAGCTTGAGAAGGTTGGGGCACATAGTATTAGCAACAGCATCATCTGGAATAGCAGCTACGATATTGCCTGGTGGGAGGACAACACATTCTAAATTCAAGATACCACTTAGTCTCGATGCATCATCGATGTGTTCGATCGGTAAACAATCTGATTTAGCAAAGCTAATACAAAAGGCAAAGGCAATTATTTGGGATGAAGCAACAATGACGCATCGTCATGCATTTGAAGCACTCGATCGAACGTTCAGAGACTTAACAGATATTGACTTACCATTTGGGGGGAAGATAATGATATTTGGGGGAGATTTTCGACAAGTTCTTCCTGTTATCCGGAAAGGAACCAAGTCCGAACTAATCCAAGCAAGTGTTGTTAAGGCATCATTTTGGTCACAAGTAAAGATTTTAAAACTCAAACAAAACATGAGATCCATAAATGATTGTGAATTTTCAGAATTTTTACTTCGTGTTGGTGATGGGAATGAAGATGTTATTATGGATGATATGGTAAAACTACCTGAATGCATGGTGATACCATGGGAGAGTGAGCATTCCATTAATCAATTAATTGCCAAAATCTTCCCTGACTTAGAGGATCATATAAATGATGCAACCTACATGGTGGAAAGGGCAGTGGTAACTCCTACAAATGAAGACGTTGATATATTGAATGAAAAGATAATCAATATGTTTCCGGGTTTAGAAGAGACAATGTATTCATTTGATTCAGTTGAGGATGACGCAAGGAATTTGTATCAGCCAGAGTTCTTGAATTCAATCTCACTTGGTGGTTTGCCTCCGCACAAGTTAACTCTGAAAAGAGGTGCTCCAATCATGCTTTTAAGAAATATTGATCCGAAATTGGGATTGTGTAATGGTACAAGATTATTGTGTCGTGGTTATTACCGAAATCTTATTGATGCTGAAATTCTAACTGGACAATTTGCCGGATCCAGAGTTTTCTTACCAAGAATCCCTCTCAAAAGTACTGATACTGCTGGGCTTCCATTTGAACTTACAAGAAAGCAATTTCCAGTGAAACTAAGTTTCTCTATCACTATAAACAAATCTCAAGGTCAGACAATACCACATGTAGGCATTTACCTTCCAGATCATGTCTTCAGCCATGGACAATTATATGTGGCTTTATCGAGGGGGGTCTCAAAGTCAACCACAACCTTGTTAGTAAAAAGTGGCTCCATAGTAGGCCAACAAGGTGTATTTACACGGAATGTAGTATACAAAGAAGTCTTGCTTCATTCCAGCTAATTATGGTGATTCGTAATAGGTAACAACTTTATTAACGATAACCTTTCAGTATGCATTTCTCACTTATCAATTAACTATTTTTATTTGATTTTTAATTTTCTCACTATCGTTTGTAGATTGGCAATGAAAATTTGAAGCATCAATCATGAACAAATGGGTGGAAATTGCAGCATTGATGTCAATATGTAAACTTTCTTTTCAAAAGAAACAGTGACATATAGACTCTATGAGTATTGTGAATAATGTACATATTGTTATGTAGGATTTATATTTTGACATTTAAATTGTTTTGTATTTTGCTACGAGTACTTACTGTTTTCATCTACTATTTTTTTTTTTATTTACATATACTTGCTATTGTTCATAGGCTTTAGGTAGGAACTTGCATCTAAAATCGTATGTTGTTGGATAAGTGCATGAATAACATTTAAATCATTACTTTACACAAAGTAAAAACGAAAAACATGATAACTTTTTAGGACGTGCATGATAAAAAAAGTTCCTCTTTGCACAATACATTTAAAGTATATCTTGACAATTAAAATGGGAAAAACTAACACAATACACCTTTAGGGGCGCGTAGCGCCCGTGATGCAAAAATGCCTCTCGCACGCACGTTAGTGCGTGCAGAGAGGCTAGTTATATATAAAGCAAAGAGCTCAATGAACAGTGTTTTTAGTGTCACAAGCTTCACAAAAAAAGTAATTGGACAAAAATGCCCCTCAAACAAAAAAACTTCAAAAGCAACTCAAAATCATGCAACAAATGTGACAAGGGTATTTTCGTCATTTTAACAATGTTTTTTAATAATTAATTTTTTTTGTACATTTTTTTTTAATAATTAGTACCTCACAATAAGCTAGTAATAATGTGATTCAATCAGTTGTTTATTAAATATTATTTTCTCTATTTTTAAACACGTTTAAAACATCTTAAAAGGTGTGTAATGCCGGTTATAAAGAAAGTCTTTCGCATGCTGATAATAATGTGATTAAATTAGTTGTCAAATGATTTTTTTTTTTTGAACAAACGATATTATCTATACTAAGGAGGAAGGGGTGGGCTTAGCCTCACAATGGGTTAGCAATAATGTGATTTAATCAGTTGTTTATTAAATATTATTTTATCTATTCTTAATATAAATTCAATAGAGACCGATTTTATTATGTGAATTCAGCTACTTTAATTGGTTTATGAGAGGTTTCTTCTAGCATGATCTAAGATTATTATTCATTTACTTCAAATATTTGACTTTCCTTTTGTCAATTTATGCATATAAATATATTTAAAATGTGTAAGTCGTGCGTACCATACCGTAATTAAAAAAAAATCTTTTGCACGAGCGTCCCACTAATGATGGCCTCAAATATTTTCAAATATGGGTAATATTGGGTCCATGAGATGTGCTTAACCGAAGCCTAACCCATTTACCAAACTTTATCCCTCCTAAACATGGTTTATTAGGCTGTCTTCTAGGATAAGCATTGTTTTGTGATGTTATTGGTCTAGTTATTTTTAAATATAAAATTTCGTTTCATTGACATTATAAGGTGTAAATTAATAACATCACATAATATGTCATTCAAATTTGTTTTATTCTTGTGTCTATGCTTGCTTATATCATCAAATTTGTGAAAATACTTCTTTTTTTATTTTTTTTTATAAAGAAGATTTTTTGTTTCTAATGTGGAAGTGATAGTGGGAGAGTGAGAATTTAAATATAAGACTTTACGACGCATGGATCAACATTCTCAATCAGGTGAGTTACAAGTTTTTGCTTCATAAGAGGAGTATATTTAATAACAACAATCTTCAAACTACTTACGTATCACATTCTGAATTATTCAGATGAAATCTAACTGTTAGAATAATAGGGGTATAAATCATGTAGTTTAGAACTTGGTGTTCATTTATGTTTGGTATGAGACCTATGTGACAACATGTACTATATTTTTTACACGCACTCGTATGATCATATGTCCTATGAGGCTATAACACTATGGCCATTGTTGCCCTAACAAATTAATAAATTATACATCGATCATCCCTTCCCTTCCATCCAAGGCTCCTCTCTCTCTCTCTCTCTCTCTCCCTGTGTAGTCAATATCTGTCCTTGTTTATTTAACAAAATAAACATCAAATCTCTCTCTCTCTCTGTCTCTGTAGTCATTATCTGTCCTTGTTTATTTAACAAAATAAACATCAAATCTCTCTATCTCTCTCTCTGTAGTCATTATCTGTCCTTGTTTATTTAACAAAATAAACATCAAATCTCTCTCTCTCTCTCTGTAGTCATTATCTGTCCTTGTTTATTTAACAAAATAAACATCAAATCTCTCTCTCTCTCTCTTCTGTGTAGTCAATATCTGTCATTGTTTATTTGACAAAATAAACATCAAATCTCTCACTCTCTCTCTCTCTCTCTCTCTCTTCTGTGTAGTCAATATCTGTCGTCGTTTATTTAACAAAATAAACATCAAATGATTGTAATTACCATTAATTGTGCCGAACTTGTAGATGATATTGCATGTTAACAGCCCTAATGTAACGCATTAGAATTTAGAGGACAGGATTCCGGCAAATTCGTATGAGCCTTTCCTGCTCCTTCCTTTTAGTTTTACATTCCGTAATCCATTCCTGGCTGCTTACAAATCTTTTACAAAATATTAGCTCAACATTAATTGTTCGAGTCTAATGAAGTCAATTACTGTCCCAAAATATAACTGTTTGTTAAAAATCATGCAATGTATTGGACCATTGTTTAGTGAATTTTTTTACTTTTGCAGCATCTCCAGTAGTCTTCTGTGTCACCCTAATCTTATCTTATTTTTTTTCAAGTTTTATTAGCAAGTCGGATAGTTATACCCAAATTTGTATTTAAATTGGTTTCGTAATTTAAGAGGTTAGGAAGGTTTGTCTATACATTTAAAGTTTTGTGTTCGAATTCCCCCCGATTATGAATTTTATACCCAAAATTTATTTTACACTACCCTTAACTTTAATTCTTTAAAATAAAAAAAAAATAAAAAATAAACTTTGCCAAACATGGACTTTTCAATTTATCTATCTATTTAGGCAATCTCTAACCGAATGTTGGTCAGATGACTTGTTTTAGCCCTCTGGCCCTCCAATAAATTAATCTTTTAATGAACAGTGCAGGGCCATATTTCTTATCATCTCAAACCGAGGGTCAAAGGTCCATAGGGCTCGTTTTAACCCTGTCACAAAACCGAGGGCCAAGGGGCCATAGAACTCGTTTTAGCTTTGTCATACAAAACAATCTCCAACCGAGGGTCAAACATAATTTATTATTTAAATTTAAAAACTACAACAACTTAAATTTAAAAACTACAACTTAAATTTAAAAACTATAACTAAAATTTAAAAAATACAACTTATAAAAAAAATAATAAAATAAAAGGGGGAAGTGGGTGGGAGAGTCCCACATCGGCTGTGGGAGAGGAAGTAAAAAAAAAAAAGGAAGTGGGTGGGAGAGGGAGAGATTTGAGTAACCAAACATACTTATAAAAGCCACATCTCAACGCTCAGCTTTGAACAAATCACCTTTGGGCCTATAATTAAATATTTTAAAAAAAAAATTTGGCCCAAAAAAATATAAAAAACAAAAATTGTAAAAAAAAAGCAATCAAATATAACGGCTAGCGGACGTCAACTAGCAGTTGCATTCAAATTTTTGGCTTGACCCGGGACTAGCTGGGTTGGGCTAGTCAGTTGGCCCTTTGGCCCTTTTTTGTCCAGTGGGGCCCACAAGCCATTTGGCCTAGTCCTCGGTTGGAGACGGTTTTTGGGCTATTTTTGGCTCTTTGACCTTTTGGACCCTTCGGTTGGAGATGGCTTTAGAGTCCGGGATAGCTCCCTAGCCAAACGGAGAATTTTATGGGTATGAAGAACACATTTTACGAGGTGTACTATTCTTTTTATTTTGATATGGATGAATGAAAGAGTTGATAAATTACACTTGTACAAGATGAGGAACAATATCTCCAAACAAAGGATATGGTTATGACGCCCTTGTATACAGACTTATAATCTCAATATTACACCCTTGTATTGAAGGGCCAACCTTGAGGGCAGTCGGGCAAGGTGATGGCCTAGGTCCCCCGATCTCGGGGGAAGGGGCACATTTTTTTCATACAGCCTGTATATGATATAGAAATGGATAAAGCAACAATACATATATATGCTTGCCAAACTACATGCAAATGACAATATTATTTAGACAAAAGTCTATTCATTAATTAATTCAGCACATGTTGATGGTGGATAATTGAGTTTGTTTTTGGATTTCACTTTCCATCTTCTCTTACGAGGATCGTGCACATCCTGTGACCCAAACACTTCGGAGTACAACTAGATCATCCTTTAACCCTTGTTGGGCATCTCCAAAACTAGAAGGAACCAACCAAGTTTAGATGTATGATTATAATTAAGCCTATAAGTACGCACTACGTTCATGAATAATTATATATCAATTCAATATGCTTCTTCCTTTTTCATGTAGTTATTCATCATTAGGTTTTGGGACGTAGGTATATACTAGATCTAGATGGGATACATAATTTAGTTAGGGTACGTAATTCAAAACTAACCGAACTACAAATGATTGGTTGATTTAACAATCAAGTTTTTTTATGGACAATTGTTGATACTAAGTTTAAATATATCATAAAAGACAATTGTTGATCAAAATAAAGCTAAAAAGGGCATAAATTACACTTATATGGAATTGGATCAAAATTAATCCAATTTGTTCACACTGATTCGAAAAGGTAAAATGTTTGTTTCTTGTGATTTGGACGAAATCTGAACGGTAATCATGAGATTCTAATCCATTTTTTCATGATCAATGATAACCAGGTAATTGATCACAACTAGCTCTCGAGATTATTGAGGGCTCACTTAGTTCATTCTACGTATATATGGGTAGGCTATGAAAACTGTAATGTCGGCGGATACCAAATGAAACATGATTTGAGAGAGGCGGTGGATTAATATTTGGACCACGCGGCCATGAGGCCAGGCAGGGCAGGCAGCTGAGGCAGGTCCTTTGGCATTCGGGCACTATAAATAATATAATTGTGTGGGCATTGTTAGATATATAGAAGAGAATTAATATATACATAGCTGAACAAACTCAAACCTACCCACATTTACCCTAATGCACGGCATCTATGGAAAAGTTTGGATTTCCTCGTCAAATTTTGTTTTATTATATGTGTTAGTTGTGCAACATTGACATGTCACTTTGCCATGCACCACATAAGTCATGATCATTTTGGTGGTTTAGTTTGTATTATTTGTTTGCAACTCTCAACTGTTTGGAATCAATGCAAAAACCATAACGAGCCTTGCCTTCCTCTTTCTTTAAAGAAAAAAAACGCTACGGTACCTTTTACAAAAAGTAATGGTACTTTTTGTTTAATAAAATTATTAGTGATTATAATAAAATTATCTTTTATTGTTATTTATTTTTGAATTCTCTACTTTCACGTTTAACAGCATCACAACATAAAGTTAAGAGTTCAACGCTTGAATTACAAAGATATAAGTTACACTATATTAATCATCAAAATTCACAGTCTAAAATGTTAGTTAATAATTTAGAACGACTATAATAAGGTTAGTGTTTACGTTGTGGATGTCCTTTTACACCGTTAAAGTGAACTTTTTTACATTGACGTGATTGCATTACAAAATCATCGTTCAAATTAAAAAGTACCGGTACCTTTTTTTTCTTTCTAGAGAGTGTCATAGACTAACTGAAAAAATAAAAAATTCATGGGCCAACAGCATGCAAACCCTAACTTGCAAATTATCTCTGCATCCAGTATTACTATTAATACAGATTCATGAATTGTCTCTCTAGAAAAATAAAAGTTAAAGTAAAAAGGCACAATGAACGAAGAAAGAAGAATGATAATTCGCATGTGAAACAAATTTCCCATGAGCTTCGGGGACGCTTTCCTCTTATTCGGTGCGAGTCGACAATGATGTGATGATGACCATGATGCTGATGTGATGCTGCGAGGATTTTATAAATTTATATGGCTTGTATCATTCTCACTCATAACTTGGAGCTCGATTCTACGTTCTAAACTTCTAATCATGTCAAGAGCTTTGATACAATTTACTATTAACATTTATATATGTTTCCCTCTGATTTGGTCTTGCCTATGATTGTCGACGATTTTGTATAATTCAAGTGATTTGACCCACGGTTATACAAAATACGAATATATGCTTTTGGTTAATTAATACAATTCCTTTCACTTCTTGTGATTTTTACTTAAATAAATACTTTAAATTGAATGTCCGAAACTCTCTTATTGAAGTCATAGTCGTGATTGGGTGATTGGTTAACGGCAATGTTGCTAAGATGAGCCGACAAGTTCGTGTTGCATTTCGATCTTTAGAAACAAAACAAATGACCTAGACATGTCACGTAGTACTACGATCTAATAGTATTCCTGTTCATTTGTAAGTGAGAAGTCTTAAGTTCGATTCTCGTTAAAAGTGAATTTGAACCTATTTGGACCTAAAATTACATCATCGGTCTGTGCAATCAAGGCCGTTGAGTAGGCATAGCTACCAACCGTTGGATCGAAGAGTGAAGATAATTTTGTTATTATTGAAGGATAATATTATGATTTTTATCATAATAATTATTTTTTAATATGAATTATCTTGGCATATTCTTAAACGGGATATGATGCAGATTATATCCCCAAACAAGCAGTACAATTCAAATTAATTTGGGATGTCTGATGTGAGGTGGTGGTGACAAATGGACAAGTAGCCAAAAATGAATTTAAAACAAATTTGAAATTTATTAAATGGGGATCAGGATGCATGGGTGGGTGATGGAATTATAATAAGACAAGAAAGCCTAGTAGGCTAGGCTTTTGGTCATGATGGGATAAGTTAGAATGGGCTTTTATTATCTTTGAAAAGTCAGCCATTTGAAGATAGCTTTAGCGCCTATACCGTGGATCAGTCATTCTATGAGTTAAGTTTCAGTCATATCATCAAGGTCGAAAGCAAGAGTATCTCATATCATGCTTTCTCCCTGTCATTTCCTTTGTCATTGTTCTTACCTACAAAGACAAGGATAAAGAAAACAATATGTCGGAACCTCCAATCAAACTTTCGGTAAGGAACTGACTGCCTGGAACCTTTCATGATTGCTTACCTGGAATTGCTCTCAAGTAGCCATCTTCAACTGTTAATGGAGCTAGGTCTCAAGTCACCAACATCGTAGAATAATTAGCCCGTTGTTGGCTCTTTACACTGAAGCTGCCACGCATAGATGAGTCACCAAGAAGTGATGAACCATCCAAATGTTAGAGTTGCATTCCACTCATGCATCAGTGAACAAATACTACAAGAGAAGATGCCACACATGCATGGCAGAAAATCAGGGAAAATACCATTTTTGCAAGGGGAACAGATAAGACAACTAAAAATGATACATTGAAGCATGTGGAGACAAGCACAACAAAACACGTGCTGATTCATCCCCGACGGAGCCAAAGATCACTTGTCACATGAAGTCGCTCATGGTCCCATTTCATTCAAGAACAAACCCCAAGGCCCTTGAAGAAATCACAAGTCCGATTCAAGATCAAGTGTCCATCACCCTTGAATCAAATTCAGCTATAGATAAATAAAGTAAATTCAAACTTTTGGAGGAAATCAGAAGACCCTGTAGCCCAGTTCAAGAACAAGCATGTGGAAAGTTAACAACAAGTAAAGCACATTTTCGGCAACTCTTCTTGCTAAGAGACTGAAGCAGAATGATCAACTATTAGTCTAAATGATTTGAAATCAGGGGGAGATATTCATCAGGGGGAGCATCCAAAACAGATCAAGACTTTAACCAGTCAATTGAAGACTTATGGTTATCCAAGGAGGAGTATTGTGAATAATATGGGATGGGCCACATGAATGGTTGTTACTATTTATGCACAGTATTTTCACTATTCATTTGTGGAAAATTTGTAAAGTAAATAATGTTCTCTTTGCTTGTAAAATGAATGAGAGATGAAGAATGAGAAGAGACACTAATGAGGATAGAAGCAACATGGCTAAGAAAAGAGGAAGAATAGAGAGATAATATGGAGAATTATCTTTGTACTCTTATTATTCCAAATTATAATGAAAGCAGCACTGCTGCCCCGATGACGTACTCCAGTCACACTGACTGTAGAGGAATATAGTAAATTTTGTGTTTTGTTTCATTTATTCCACTGCACACACCGTCGATTTGACAACAATAACATATAACTAAATGTCTACTTTTTTTTTTAAATACATAATTGTATTTGTGATACATGAATTGCAAAATAGAATGACATATAGATTATAAAATATTATAACAATATTGAATACATAGGGAATAAACATATAATGAGTGTGCATTAAAATATTTAATAAGTTTCTTACAATTTATTGAATGAAAAAAATATAAAACAAAAGTTATTTATTTTATGTATAAGTAGAGTCGCGACCTAAGCGGATGCCTAGACATGTCTAAACGCTATTTTTCTTATTTTCAAAAACCTAGATATTAATATGGGTGGTGACCAGCCAACTAGTGCCTTGACGAGGCCTAGAAGATATTGGGCTGATATTTTTACTACCAATGCGTACTTTCTTTAATTTGAGACTCGCCATCGCTTGTTGTGCCACAACTTCATTAACTAATCTACTTCATCCAGTGCAGACCTGATGTGATGTTTTGTTTGAGTATTTACACACTCAAGGGAGTGTTGCAGTCATATTTAATATAAGAATATAATCGTGTAAATCCTAAAATATTTGAGATATATTTATTAGATTATATCATATTTCTATGATTATATATTATCCTATTAGAGTTATAACACTATTGTGGTAAGAAATATATGATTATATATTATCTTTTATTTTTTTATCATCATAAATAAAAACACAATAGGTAAAATAATGTACATCTCACAATTAAATCTCTTTGTCCCGCGGATTCCACTCCTTATTTCCTCTGTAATTGTTCGGTAAAATAGTCTTACAAGCACTATCGTAATTATTAAAGTTTTTTTCATGCATCCAGGTTGTATGCGTCAAATGAAAGCCCTAATTGCCGGTTGCCAGGTTGTGAAAGTGAACGGATGGGGACCACAAAAAGGAAGGATGAGGAAAGTTAACGAATTAAAAACGCTTGGTAACGGCTAGCTAACTGTTTTTGAGTTGACCAAGCTACCCTTTCCATGCACTGATGTTCACAAAATTGCCACTAACAACACGTCCGTTGCACGTCGACACTCTTGTTTTCTCCGCCCGTGGCTTGCGGAAAAGCAACGGCGATGTTTTACTAGCTTCACACAAGTCACAGTCTACAAACAAGGAAACGTCTTACCGTTCACGGCGCCAAACGAACGCAGAAAATACAACATATATATAAATATATGTAGTTTACCCGTGTAATTAGCTTCATTTTTTTTCACTTTTCAAAACGCACAAATAAGTTTATAAATATATACAGTGGAAAGATGTTGAGTTTTTGCATGAAGACGTAGAGTCAAACCCCGTTAGTGGTTAATATAACATTTAATCTAACAAAATATATTGTTTGACAAAAAAACACAAGGAATCGATCGTTACACCTAAGTTCATAATGTAAAAAAGAAATGTTTTAGTTTCAATGTTGTACATTTCATTCGATGTTGCTAATTCTTGTGTTTATGGTATTGCTATACTATAGACGTAATGTATAGCATCAAAAGATAGATATATGCGCTTTCACATAGGTGGATTGATAAGTGGTAACACCACTTGATTTACTATCTCAATGTCATCTGAGGGTAGTTGGAGTAGGTTAGTCGCCTAGGGCCTCCACTCGCCTTAACTTTGAAGGGCCCCTAATTTTATTATATATATATATATATCAATATTACAAATTTTGTGTCTGTTCAAATAAGAAGTTTACGGATTTTGAGTTTTTGTCTAAATACAATAGTCTATTGGGCTGAGTTGCTAAACCCAACATTTGTAAGACTTATTTATTGGGCTAAGAATCTTGAGAGAAACTTTACCGAATGAAATAAATTGGGTAATGAAAGTGTTGAACTATCTAGACAAATGGATGGCTGTTTTCCGAATGCAAGGGTTACTTATAAAATTTTGTTAACCATACAAGTTACAGTTGCCTCTGCAGAAAAAAGTTTTTCAAAATTAAAGTTGATCAAATCTTATCTTCGATTAACTATGTCATCAGAAAGGTAGAATGGGTTAACTATTTTATCAATTGAAAAAGAATTGGTTGAAAAATTAGATTATATAAACTTAATTAGTACATTTGCATCTAAAAACATGAGACGTATAATATTTAAGTAATGTTTGTGTATCTTTCTTCTTTTGATATTAATTTTTTAATGATTTTTATGTAGAAATAGATTTTTCATGTATTGAGCGAATTTTTTATTTTATACATATCAATGTAAAAAGAGCTGGAGTCAGAAAACTCTAGGACCCCACTCTAAAAGCTCACTAGGGTTTCTAAATTCTTAGAGCACTTCCACCGTGGGAAACCCTACCCCAGGCTATTCACTATTTAATCCACTCAATAAACAGTAACTACCCTTAATAAATAGTAACCGTCTTTTGCATCTTCACCGTTGCACTTGAATAGCCCTGGCAATAGGTAATAAATTATTATTATTATTATTATTTTAAATAATACAAAATAATTTTATTTGTAATTTCGGATATGATTTTTAATCGGTCTTATTGTACCACTTTGTATTAAAAAATTTATTTTTATTTTTTAAATTTTTTTCTTTTCACATGGTGCAAAACCTTTGTTATTTTCACATGGTGCTGATGCACCATTCCAAAACCTTCTTTTTTTTTTTTTTTTTTTTTTTCTTTCTTCTTTTCACATGGTGCCAACGCACCATTCTGTGTGTTTTTCTTTCTTTCTTTTTCAAGTTCAGCAGCTCTCTCTCACTTGATTTTCAACCCACACCTAGATTTTCAACCCGTGTCCCCCCCCCAACGCACCCAAACCCTCCTCGCCTCTCTTCCTCCATCTTCACCACACCACCACCGCCTCTCTTCCTCCATCTTCAACATCCCACGCACCTCAGCCTCTATCAACGGTCCCGACCTTCTCCGCTCCCTAACCAAACTCTCTCTCTCTCTCCTCTTTCCCCCAAAAACAAATCTCAAATCGTGCGATCTGGGCGCGCCAGTGGAAGGAGGAGGATCGCGAGTGCGTGGGGACGAAGGCGGTGTGGGGTGCGGCGGCAGTTGCAGTAGAGGAGGATTTCTTCCATTTGTCTGTGGTGTTCATCAACCTCAGCGACGAACTCCAGTGAGAGCCGTTGAGTTCGAAGCCTGGGTTTTACATTTTTTAAAATTTTTTTTTTACTTTTTTTTTATTAATATTTTATATTTTTATTAAATTTATATTATGGCTGACGTCAGCCCACGTCACGTTGCCTTTAGGCTCTTGAACTGGCAACTCGTGCCGGGCCTCTCCCTCGGGCCCGCTTGGGCTCCATCGCCAGCACACACTGAGCTTGGTTGCTCGGGCTCTCTGCCACTGTTCGCGGGCCTGTCCCTCGGAGGAGAGCACACGCTGGAAGTGCTCTTAGAGCCAACCCTGCAGCCTAAAAGTTATTCAACATGCACGCATACTGGATGAACATTTAGTTTAGTGACATATGTGCATAGAATCTCTCCATCTTATCGGAAAGAGACCTTGAATTCAAGTTTAAATGACTAAAGTTATAGTTGAATCAAGAGTTGTTTTCTTTTGATCAAGTTCTATGTCACAAATATGGCTATATTGAGCCAGATTAACTTGTTTAAACCAACTTTCTAGAAGAATATGGTTGCATGAAAAAGTAATGAGAGCCAATAAGATTGGAGAGTCAAACTTGAACCAACGAGAAAAGTTCATTGAGCTTGTCAAATGTAAATACTAAAGGGACACCTCATCATTAGATATTTTTATGTTTTCACAGCTGTAATTTGGTTGTAACTAATCTCTGTTATTAGATGCTAATCTAGTGGTCATTAGTCACTAAGTTTATTTAGCAAAGTGTATATATACTCAGTTGTAATTTCTTCTTCATTAAGAAAACAGAAATACAGAAAGTATTCTTTCTATCTTGGTATCATTCGCCTCTCTGCTTCACCGCTTTTCGATCCTCCTTTCTTTGCGGTTCGTTCTTCTTGATCTCGAGCTTCTTCTTCTCAACAATGGCGACGGCATCATCGTCGCCTTCTCTTCCTGAAATTGTTCCTCCAAATCCTGCATCGTCTAACTTCGTCGCCCCCAATTTCTCTGCGATGAACCCTAATTTTTCTCATTCGTCGATTGCATCAATCACTATCCAGAATATTAGTTGTATGGTGCCTACAAAGCTGAAGCGTGATAATTACTTAGTTTGGAAGGCTCTATTTGCTCCAATCTTCAGGTGCTACAAGCTCACCGGTATTGTTGATGGTTCCGAGCTCCCTCCTCCACCTTATCTTCTTGATCAGCATGGTTGTCTTACTGGAAACCCTAATCCTGCCTATGAAGCTTGGTATGAGAAGGTTCAAAACATTCTGATTTGGCTTAACTCTACTCTCTCTGAAGAAATCATTCATTTTACTGTTGGTGTAACTTCGTCTCACGATCTTTGGATTAATCTTGAAAATCGATTTGGGGGCGTCTCTGCTGCTCATATTCACCAACTCCGCTCTCGTCTCCATGCCATCCACAAAGGTGATTCTTCGATTTCTGAGTATCTGCAGCGCATCAAAGGTATTTCTGATGCTCTAACGGCGGCTGGTTCTCCAGTCTCTGATCAGGATCTTATTGCTGTCACTCTCAATGGTTTATCTGATGACTATGAGTCGTTTATTGACTCTATTATGTTGCGCATCTCTTCTACTACTTTGGATGAACTGCATGGTTTGTTAATAAACAAGGAATTATTCATGAATCGCAAAAAGAAAGGTGCTGTCTCTTCCGCTCAAGAACCTTTTCAGGCCTTTGTCGCTCAGTCTCAGGGTCCTCTTTTGCCTACACCACCATACTCTCCTTTTCCTCAAGCCTATGCTGCACATTTCAATGCTCCTCCCAGGTTTCAGAACAATCGTGGTAATGGCAAAGGGGTTTCTCAGCGCCACAATCGTGGTAACTACTCCAAGAACTTTTCTCAATTTCGTGGTAATGTTCATAATTCAGGAAATGGCTCTGGTTCTTTTCGTCATAATTCTGGTGGAAATCGCTATAACTCTGGTGGTTTCAATCGCACTACTCACAACAACTCTGGCTCTTATTTTGGGGGTAAAACGTCTTGTCAAATCTGTCATTCTCTTGAGCATGAAGCTATTGATTGCTATGAACACATGAATCATGCGTATGCTGGCAAAATACCCCCTGCCAAATTGGCTGCTATGTGTGTTCACACGAATTCTAAAACTTCTTCTCCGTGGCTCATTGATTCTGGAGCTACATCTCATATCACTAATGATATTGCTGCTCTTCATTCTCCTGTTCCCTACTCCGGCGAAGAGAATGTTTACATTGGTGATGGACAAGGTATGTCCATTCATCATTCTGGTACTTCTTTGATTAAAACACCGTCTGCTACATTTCGATTGAACAATGTCCTTCATGTTCCCAAGATGAAATTCAATCTTCTCTCTGCCTATCAGTTTTTAAAAGATAATTGTTGTGCATTGACCCTTGATTCTGATGGTTCTACAATCAAGGATCGCTCTACGGGGACGATGCTTTTTCAAGGACCGGTCCATGAAGGTTTCTATCCTCTTCAAGGCATTCCCTCCACTTCTGCCCCATCAGCTTTTCTTAGCACTAAAGCTTCTCTTCAGACATGGCATAGAAGGCTTGGCCATCCATCTACAGCAATGTTTAGAAAGATTTTAAATAAAGCTCACCTTGCTCATAGTGGTAGCAATTCTGTTAGCTTCTTTTGTACTGATTGTGCTATTGGTAAAAATCACAAATTACCTTTTTCTTCCAGTACTAGTCGTGCTTCTGCCAGTCTTGAATTGATTCATTGTGATGTTTGGGGTCCAGCTCCAGTTGTCTCTGTCAGTGGTTCCAAGTATTATGTTCTCTTTGTTGATGAGTTCACTAAATACACATGGCTGTTTCCTTTGAAGGCAAAATCTGAAGTGTTCTCTGTATTTGTCAATTTCAAAGCTTATGTTGAAAACTTGGTTGGCAATCGAATAAAAATTTTCAGATCTGATTCTGGAGGTGAATTTACTGGTTCTGCTTTTAATTCTTTTCTTGCTGCTCATGGTATTTGTCATCAATATAGCTGTCCCCACACTCCCGAGCAAAATGGGTGTGTTGAACGTAAACATCGACATCTCACAGAAACAGCTCGCACTCTTCTAGTTGCTTCAAGTGTACCTCACCAATACTGGGTCGAAGCCTTCAGCACAGCCTTGTATCTTATTAATCGGTTACCCTTATCCAATCTGGTCACCTCTCCTTAGGAACTACTCTTCAAAAGAGCTCCAGATTATTCTAAGCTGAAAATTTTTGGTTGTAGCTGTTATCCCTGGCTTAAACCATATGCTTCTTCCAAACTTGATGGCAAGAGTACCCAGTGTGTCTTTCTCGGCTATAGTTTGCAACACAAGGGTTACAGGTGCTTGGACATTCAATCTCATCGGGTGTACATATCAAGACATGTTCTGTTTCATGAGGATCATTTTCCTTTCAAAAGCACTTCTCAGTCACAGGGCCCTGTCTCATTGGGATCTGACTCCAATTCTTCTTCCTCATTCACTCTTCCCTTTCCTTATTGGGATAAGTCTCACTCCTCCACCTTCGACAGCACTGCTCCCTTATCTAATGCAGCTCCGTCTTCCCTACAATCCTCTCCTCCTATTTCTCCTTCCTCACCAGTACCTGCTGCATCTCCAGTATCTGTTGCATCTCCAGTACCTGCTGCATCTCCAGTACCTGCTGCATCTCCAGTATCTGTTGCATCTCCAGTACCTGCTGCATCTCCAGTACCTGCTGCATCTCCAGTACCTATTGCATCCTCAGTCCCTGTTCCATCCTCCATCCCTGTTGCTTCTTCTCCCCCTCTTATTCCCACAAGCACACATCCTGTGCTCACCCGGTCCAAAGCTGGGATCTTTAAACCCAAGATTTTAGCTGCTACCAAGCACCCTATTGACACCAGCACCTTTGTCCCTACTACTTATGCTCAGGCTTCCAAATATGAGCATTGGAGACAAGCAATGTCTGCAGAGTATCAAGCATTGCAAAGCACTGGTACATGGACTTTAGTTCCTTCCTCTCCCCATCAGAATATTGTTGGGTGTAAATGGGTGTTCCGGATTAAGAGAAAACCTGATGGTACCATTGACAGGTACAAGGCTCGTCTTGTAGCTAAGGGGTTTCACCAGCAAGAAGGGGTTGATTTTCAGGAGACATTTAGTCCGGTTGCAAAGCCAGTTACAATTCAAATTTTGCTCACACTTGCTGTTCAACACAACTGGTTTCTAAATCAATTAGATATCAGTAATGCCTTTCTGCATGGCAATCTGAAGGAAGCAGTTTTTATGCAGCAACCACCTGGATTTATTGATCCATCACAGTCATCCTTTGTCTGCAAACTTACCAAGTCTCTCTATGGTTTAAAACAGGTTCCCAGAGCCTGGTATGACAAACTGTTTCATGCTCTCAGCTCTCTTGGTTTTGCAAATTCACAATCTGATTCGTCTCTCTTTGTTCAAACTCAGCCCTCTCTGGTTATAGTCCTTGTGTATGTAGATGACATTCTTGTGACTGGTCCAAATGCTTCTCATTGTCAGGCCTTCATTCACAAATTGAGCAGTTTATTTCTTGTCAAGGATTTAGGTCCTCTTCATTTTTTCCTCGGGTTAGAAGTTCACAGAACCTCCAGTGGCTTATTTTTGTCTCAAGGCAAGTATGCTCTTGATTTACTTGTTAAAACAAATATGGATGGCTGCAAACCATGTTCTACTCCTCTTGGCTCAGTTAAATTGGATCACACTGGTTCTTTACTACCCAATCCCAAGGAGTACAGATCTATTGTAGGTGCCCTTCAGTATCTTACTTGGACACGACCAGATATCTCGTTGCTGTAAACCAAGTCTGCCAATTTCTCCATTGTCCGCGCGAACCTCACCTTCAAGCCGTCAAACACATCTTGCGATTTCTCCAAGGTTCTATTACTCAAGGTCTGTGGTTCAAGCCCGGTCCCTTACATCTTACAGCCTATTCGGATGCAGATTGGGCTGGCTGCCCCTTTGACAGACGATCAACCAGTGGTTATTGCGTGTATCTTGGTCCCAATCTGATTAGTTGGAGTGCCAAGAAGCAACACACTGTTGCTAGATCGTCGACAGAGGCTGAATATAGGTCCCTTGCTCACACAGCTGCCGAATTGACCTGGATCTGTAAACTTTTACAGGATGTCCTTTTTCCTCTCAGGCAGGTTCCTAAACTCTGGTGTGATAATGTTTCTGCCATTTCTCTGGCTTCTAATCCAGTTTTCCATGCTTGCACAAAGCATGTGGAACTTGACTATCATTACATTCGCGAACTTGTTTTAGCAAATCTGATTCAGGTTCTTCATATTAGTACCCATCATCAGATTGCTGACATTCATACCAAGGCCCTGTCTAAGGCCCGATTCAAGCTACTGCAGTTCAAGCTTTCTCTCGGTGATCCTCCGCTTAGCTTGAGGGAGGGTAAAGGGACACCTCATCATTAGATATTTTTATGTTTTCACAGCTGTAATTTGGTTGTAACTAATCTCTGTTATTAGATGCTAATCTAGTGGTCATTAGTCACTAAGTTTATTTAGCAAAGTGTATATATACTCAGTTGTAATTTCTTCTTCATTAAGAAAACAGAAATACAGAAAGTATTCTTTCTATCTAATACATCAACTTTTTTCAACAATACACATATTTTAAATTGAAGTTTATAGATAGGATGACAAAATAAAATAAAAAGGTAATGTGGTTGGGTTAAGGGGATGGCTGATGGAGGATGGCCGATGGAAGAATTAAAATGGTCTACTTTTTGAACTAAACTGGTTTATGAAGACCTCAAATAACATGACACATATAATCATATCACAAGTCAAAACCATGTTTATATATATGTACACACACACACACATACATATTTCAGAGTGAATGTTATTCCTTTGGTCTATAACATTTTCGAGGCACGTTTGGTAGGCTCGATGAGATTGGACCTTACGGATAGTGTTGGATTGACATAAACTTGTATGACATCACTTGTAACTCACGTATAAGAATAAGTTAGATAACTTACTCTATTGTGAATTCATAACTCATCATGTTCAGTCATGTCCATCTCACATTTTGACATAACAAACAATGGATTAGACTTAAGTCCATTTTAATTGATCACAACATTTCTCATTCAGCACACCAAACAAGGAGGTCAAGGGCAAATTGAGGAGGCAATTCAAGTGTTAATTTAGTAAACAATTGATGGTTGAGCTACTACCATCAATTTCGGAGATGGATATCATGGATGTAGTGTTCAAATTTGACATCGACCTAATACGTAGTTCAACCAATATATAATCCAAAATACAAATTCTGAGTTTTTTTTTTTTTTTTTTAAATAAAAAATATTATACTACAAGGCTATGATGATGATCATGTTCTTGTCAACTTTTGGAAGTTACAAGATGGCTGGTCATACAAGTTTAACGTTGTTCTACTGTGAAAGGATGGCTATCGTTTCAAATTATGAATTCGAGGGGAGGGACCAAATTGCTCTTTTTACACCCTTGAAAAAAAGACATGTTACAAATTTTGAACAAAAGTGATGGTGATATTAAACTACTCAATAATATGTGTTAGTGCTATTAACACATCATTTTTTTACTTCTCATATATTATTGTTAAATTTTGTCCATTGATCTTCTTCATATCATTTAATCTGATGGTCGAAAATTAAGAAAGATGTGTAAGATAAAATAGGTGTATAGATAGCAACACCTAATGCATCCGTTATTTCCTATACGATTATTGTAAAAGTGAAGCATTTCAAAAAGTAATAAGAGAATTGCTATTGTTATCCTTCACGAAGATGTTATTTATCTAAGTTTCAAATGCGAGAGTGAAAATGCCATTTTAAGACATTAATGTTTGTTTGGCCTTATAAGTAATATTTTACTTTCAATTTATCTTATCTATAAAAGAAATTTGTACTTTAAATGCATAGCAAGGATACCACGAGTATATCATCAAGAGTTTATTTTATCCTTATAAGTCTGACGTTCACATAAAACCTCACCATAACGGAAATTCGTGCAATTTGGTAAACTTAAGAGGTGGCTCTCAACCCAACAATATTAATGTTGGCCCCCCCAAATAACAGTGACACAACAATTATTATGAACCAAAAACGAACTCAACAATAATTGTTGGCAAATTAATAAATTCGATTAACAAAAACAAAAGTAAAAAACCAAAAAAGGGTGGGAGGGAGGGGCAAAGACGTAAATAAAAAGGAGAAAATTAGTGTTGTTGGGGGAAGAAGCTTGGAAGTTGAACTGGCATGAGGCGGGATTAATCAGAGCCAGGTGGATACTATATATTAAAGTCCCTCGCTGGAAGCCAGTTCCCCACCACCCACAAAACCGCTGGCCCTAAAATCCCCCTCCTCTCTCTCTCTCTCTCTCTACACTTTCTCTCTCAAAAGCTAAAAGAAACGCCACCACCGCCAACGAAGGAGAATCGGAAACCCTAGAAATTACGCTGAAATAGAGGTTTCGACGATCCGGAATGACGCAATTGCCCTTCCCTGTGCTCTAGATTCGAGTTTGTTTGGTTGAAGTGAGGGCAGAAGGAGGTCCAGAAAGCCTTTCAATTTTTTCCGGAGGCGTCTGTTTGGTTGCCGAGACAGTTGAGGTAAGACAGAATGAATGAATGTGGGTGTTGTTTGTTGCTGCGTTTATTTCTGTTTTTCGTTTGGTTTGAGGGGGAGGTGTTATCTCCGGCCGTTAAAAACGGAGATCTACATGAAATGTTTTGAAATTTTGATTATTTTTCTTTTCGTTTCTGCATTTTCTCGGCAACCAAACAGACAAGGAAGAAAATTTGTTTGCTTGAAGAAACGAAGTGGAAAAATGGTTCTATTTTCGTGTTGTGAAACATTTGTATGGCATATGAAATGTTTGTGTCATTTCTCACTGGATGTGTGTTGATGCAAAAGCTCAGATCTGCCTTGATTTTCTCTGCATATATTCCGAAAGTCTTCAATTTTGTGGGCATTAGCTGTATCAATCATTGTGTTTTCTAAATTATATTTTTTGGAGACGGATTAATTTCTGATTAAGTTTTATAATTTGAGCTACTTATCCTCTTTTTTTTCTCCATAAGTTTAGGTTAATTTTTCGTGTTTTCGTTTTGGGTAATACTCAATCATTGATGATTGAAACGTATGCTGAAAATTTAATTGCTAATATCTTATGCGGTTAGAATATTTTTTATTTTTCGTTCCTTGGTTTTTCGGTTCCGTAAGGGAGAATATGTTTTTCAAATTGTGAATGTGGAGTCTTTTTTAAGTTTCTGAATTGGGTTGTCTTCTAGACTGCTTTTCCCTAACAAACAAACCAAAAATGGATAAGTGCACAGCACAAATTCTTTTGTATTTTTCGTTGCATTCTGGAAACAGAATCAGGTGATGTTTTTGGCCTAATTTGTCAAGGAAGGAAATTGTTCTCAGTTTTTGTTGTAATTACGTTAACTTCGGTGTTCTTGTGTCGATGGTGTTCTGCAGTGCAGTAGTAACATGCTGGCATTCTGAGCGTATTTCTGAAGATTTCATTATTTTTGTATTCCCTTGTGAAATTACATTGACAAATTTCGAATTTTACTGTTACAGTGCTCTGATCGGTGACTCTTTGCTCTGATCCAATTGTCATCATGGTTGCCACTGCCGCTACTTCGTCATTCTTTCCGGTTTCTTCTCCCAACTCAGGCTCTAGCACCAAGAACGCCAAGCTTGGGTCGGCCAATTTAGGACTCAAATCGAAATCTGCATCGGGTGGTTTGCAGGTAAAGGTAAATGCTCAAGCCCCTCCAAAGATAAATGGAACTAGCGTTGGTTTGGCAACTGTGGAAAGTGGGAAGCATGGGGATGACATCTCATCCCCTCCTGCACGGACTTTCATTAACCAATTACCTGACTGGAGTGTGCTCCTTGCTGCTATTACCACAATCTTCTTGGCTGCAGAGAAGCAATGGACGATGCTTGATTGGAAACCCAAGCGGCCTGACATGCTCATTGACCCATTTGGTCTAGGACGAATTGTTCAGGATGGTCTTGTCTTTCGCCAGAACTTCTCAATTAGATCATATGAAATAGGTGCTGATCGTACGGCTTCAATAGAGACGTTAATGAATCATTTACAGGTTTTTGACAAATTCAATTTCTCTGTTTATAGTTTTTGACAAATTCTTCAGTTTGTAGCTAGAGAGATTAAAGCACAAAATGCATGTTCTGTGACTGGTTTCATGTTCTCGAGGTTGAGTGCATTTTTTCTTGACTGGCTTTGTCATTAACTACTTTTCTTTTCGGGCTGCAGGAAACAGCACTTAATCATGTTAAGACTGCTGGGCTTCTGGGAGATGGCTTTGGTTCAACTCCAGAGATGACTGTAAGAAACCTGATATGGGTGGTAACGAAAATGCAGGTTGTGGTAGACCGCTATCCTACTTGGTAAGTCAAAACATCACACATGCATTTTGCTCTTCTACCAGATATGTCATTCAAGTTTTATTTTTCCTGGTCACTTGTTCATTTATGGATTTTGACTTTAATAACTAAACAATATTTTGGAATTTTTATTGGTGCTGCCTTGCTATTATGTATTGTATGAATTCTATACAATTTTAAGATTAGCTTGAATAGCGGTGGGGACACTTCAAAGGTTACTATTCAATTTGATATTCGTAAAAAGCACAAGCACGCTGTTGATGCATTATTAATTTATAACATTAATTCAAAATGTTATTAGTAGATATGTGGAGCTAATTTTTATTAATATTCTTCTTTTCTCTTCACTGGGCATTCAACGTCTGAATGCTACCTATTTTCTCTTGTCTTTGTATGTTGTAATGATTTTTGGCACAAAGATTTTGATTATGAGCCTGTTGATGTATTCATATCCATTTGCATTCCGATTCTGGCGAGTTGATTTTTGGTTTTAGAAGAGGAAGATGCTAGAGGCAGAAGCTAACTATTCAAATTCCCAATACAAGAATGAGTGTTAAAGTATCGACGATTTTGGGAACATAATTAAGTTGCACTAATCCACCATTTCTATGCCCAACTAGGTTAAATTGACAAGTTGTATACCATCTGTTTTAGCAGATGACTATATTTATCCTTGAATGGGAGAATTTGTTATTTCATTAATTTGATTGGAATATCATGGTTATAGACTCAAATAGTTTCTTTCTTGCAGGGGTGACATTGTTCAAGTTGACACTTGGGTTAGTGCCTCTGGGAAGAATGGAATGCGTCGTGATTGGATAATCCAGGATTTGAAAACTGGCCAAATTCTAACAAGAGCCTCCAGGTAATTGTTATGCCTTTTCCTTAGTTACAGTTAGATCTAAGAAGTGTTTTCTATATTATTTAACAATTTAGCGCTCTTTCACAATTAAATGGTGTTTTAAAGAGTAACTGACTGGGATTGGTACGGCCGTTGTTTTCGCCGTTGCTTTTGCAGTGTGTGGGTGATGATGAATAAAGTGACGAGGAGATTATCAAAGATGCCTGATGAAGTTCGAGGTGAAATAGAGTCTTTTTTTATGAATTCTCCTCCTATTGTGGAGGAAGATGGCAGGAAACTGCCAAAACTTGACGACAAAAGAGCGGACTTTGTTCGCTCTGGTTTAACTGTAAGTCTATCATCTTTGCACTGAATTCTAATGCGTTTCTTTTAGCTGCTTACTCACTATGAAGGATTTTCTTTTTATGTTCTTTTCCCCTCTATTTGCAGCCAAGGTGGAGTGATTTAGATGTCAATCAGCACGTTAATAATGTGAAGTACATTGGCTGGATCCTCGAGGTAGACTTCTGTCTGTGAATTTTTTTTCTTTTCATTAGTTGAAGTTGTACCAGTAGGTTTGCAGATTCTGAGTTTAAGTTGAACTTATATACCAAGCCGGAAAGTAATTAGTCGGCGTGTTACATCGAGATTTTGGATGGATAATGATCATTTTTTTTAACTGAAAGACGATTTTGGTTGATGCAGAGTGCTCCCTTACCAATTCTGGAGAGTCATGAGCTCTCTTCTTTGACTCTGGAGTATAGGAGGGAGTGTGGGAGGGACAGTGTGCTTCAGTCGCTGACTGCAGTCTCAGGTGCTGATATCGGCAACCTGGGAAGTAATGGCGGGGTGGAGTGCCAGCACATGCTTCGACTCGAGGAGGGGGCCGAGATTGTGAGGGGAAGGACTGAGTGGAAGCCCAAATACGCCAACAATCTTGGGATTGTGGGTCATCTTCCAGGGGAAAGTGCATAGCAAAACATTGGGTTCGTTGTGGCTGGGACTACATCAGTCCCTTCGGCCTGTGCCCATTGCTTGTGTAGAAACATGCTCATGTTTCTCGGATTTATATATGTTTCTTCATCCTATATATATTCCCTCCCATCTGTCATCTTTGGAAAAAGGATAAAAATGTAGTCCCTTTGTAATTAGCCCTTGTATACTCTTCTCTCTTTTGCTCTCTCTCTCTCTCTCTTTCTCTCTCTCTCGCTCCCCGCCCTAATAGTCTCTCTCGTCATGCTTTGCCCGGCCATGGTGGTTTTTGCCTGTAATTTAATGATTTGTGCCACTCGGAAACTTTCGCTGTGTGGGAGACTGATTCCAGGTTAATTGCCTTGGTTAAACAGGGCAAAAGACGAGAAGACTATATTTTTGTCACTTTTCTGGTTAGATATGGCAAAATTTATTCATTGGTTCACATTTAGATCGTTTAGTAGGAAGATTGGTGTCTTAATGAATAATGACCTTCTTTTGTATTGCATTCTTTGCTTCATCAATTTTTTTTTTTATTTCTCAAACTAGAAGCCCTAGCTTTTTGGTGGGAGATGATTGTCGAACACTCATTTTCTTCTTGCGTACGTTTCTGTTTGTTTGTCTCTTGATTTTTATTTGATTTATTCAATCTAAAAGTTAGAGGAAAGGGGTGGGCTGTCTGCTAGTAGTTTTTAGCTTTCAAGTTAAAAATTCAATAAAAACTACTCATTTGACTCAATAAATGGTATTACTGTTTCTAAATGACTTGGAATATTATCCTTACCGCGTCTGCAAAAAGGTGTGAAAATTAAAAGTTGCATTTTTTCAAAAAAAAAAAAAAAACCGAATCAAACCGATCTGTATCCATCCCAAAATGTCCTAGGCATCGCATATATTTATTTTTAGGATTTTTATCACAAATAGTCCTTGAAATTGACTCTCATCATCAAGATGGATCTTGAAATTGAAAATCAATCAATGTAGTCCCTGAAAATAGGTGTTATAAATCAATGTGATCCTTATGTCACAATTCTGTTAAAAATTCCGTTAAGTGCTGATGTGGCACATAAATGGGCCCCACAAGATTCACGAGTTTTTATCACAAATGGTCCCTGAAATTAACACACACCATCAAAATGATCTCTGAAATTGAAAATCGATGAATGTAGTCCTTGAAAATAAATGTCGCAAATCAGTATAATCTTTCTGCCACAATGAAATTTTTTTTCTTATAGTAGGGCCTACTCTGAAGAGAAATCCATTCCATAAATTTTCAAAAGCACAAGGCTTCACCAAGGTCTAAGAGGGGGTTTGGAAATAGTTTAAACCCACAATAGATGCACCTCGGTTATAACCTTATTATCATAACACAAACGTCACTGTTCTTTGAGTCATCAGACCACTAGGGAAGCGCCGAACAAGCTCTCCAAGATTAAGGTTGTGAGGATGTTGATCGCCTAAATGTTAACGGTTATATTCCAGAAGTCGTTATTAATCAGCCAAGCTGTCATCAAGGGTGATGTTGATCTAGGTTCAATTTGGTGAAGTGTGTCGAAGTGTGTAAAGATGGGTGTATTGAGATATATTTTTTTGGAGAATGGACAATGAAGGAGGTAGAGGAATGTGGACTGAGATCAGAGGTGACTGCATGACATTTTTAGGTTGACAACTTTTTATTAACTATTAAATTATTAAACCTATTTGTAAATTTTTTTTTTCAAATTTACTTAGACTTGTTTGACCTATTTATGTGTCACACCAACACATAACAGAGTTTTGATAGAATATTGATGGAATGACTACATTGATTTAGGAGACTGACTTGCGAGACTACATTGATCGATTTTCAATTTTAGGGACCATTTTAATGTCGCGGGTCAATTTCATGGACCATTTTGATGTCGCGGGTCAATTTCAAGGACCATTTGTGAGAAAAATGACTTATAAGATCCATTTATGTGCCACATTAGCACTTAACAGAATTTTTATCTAAATTGTGACAGAAGAACCACTTTGATTTGTGACACCTATTTTTAGAGATTGCATTGATTAATTTTCAATTTCAGGGACCATCTTGATGATGAGGCTCAATTTCAAAGACTATTTGTGATAAAAACTCTTATTTTTATTGATCTTTTCAGCTGGAAAATGAATAAATTGAAAAGTACTTCACATTTGGGCTGAAAGATGAATAGTGAAAGTGAGGTTATTGGGTTGGGTATTCTATCTAAGTTGTGGCCGAGACTTTCTCCAATGGGCCTCTTATGAAACTTCAAATTGGTGTTTGATTAAAGTCCATATTACAATGAAAAAAAACACTATTAATCCCAAATTAAGATGCTATTATTAAAAACCAAAGAGGTAAAAACACATACTTAATGGCTGTGTTTTGTTCTTAATACAACTCATGCATGTACAATTGCACATGAATAGGTTGAAAGCTCAAAACCCAGCATGTGACCCTCACATGATTAGGCACCAATCCCCAATTGCTTCATTGAAACCAAGTACATTGATTATATAGATTATAACATAACATCACATTCATTATAGTTAGAATCGGATAGTTTGACGAAGTTCATGACGCTGGGATTTGGAGTAGAGGACGAGGAGAAAGATGGAGAAAGAGGCCATGACGAACAAAAGATAGATGAACAATGACTAAGAAATTATGAATAGTTAATATTATTTGTCACTTAGTATTACAGTCTAGTATTATTTCTCTTCATTCTTCACTGGTAAGTGAGAGATCTTAGGTTTGATTATCGTCAAAGGCGAATTTAAACTACATTATTGTTAGCCTATTGTGAGGCTAAGCACACCTCTCTCCCCTTAGTGTAGATTATATCGATTGTAAAAAAATTATATATATATATATATATATATATATTTAACACATTAATTATGCATCAAAACCAAGCATGCAAATGCTCTCACTTCCCACTATTCTTATACATGAAGTGGTCCAATATTCAGTTCATGGTATCCTTTGAGTATGGCTCAAACGGTTTAACTAAATGCCTCTAAAAGGCCGAGGCAGGGTAGGGAGTCAAGACCAATTTGTAAAAGTAGTGTGCGAACTTCATCTTACTTTAAAGAAGAAAAATTTTCTGAATCCACCGCTATGAATTAGATGATTGATATTTAATCCTTTGAATCTCATCAATATTTTATATAGTGAAGTTTTTGCATTAAACAAGGGTTTAAGTAAATGTTTAATTAAATATTAACTGGATTAAGAAAAAGAAAGAAGATTAACAACTAATGTAAAGTCAAAGCTGGTTGTGTAAATCTGCGTGCTGGTTTCGCAATTTAGCATATTCATTTTCCTTTTCGCGGCTGCCACTTGTTGAATTTGGATTCCACGAATCGGAAGGCAACACGTAGTCGACATTCCAACACTTTGCCACATGCTTGTCGACTTATTGCACCCTTTAATTTGGGAACTTGAAATTGAAACACTTTAGCGGGTGGATGAGTCATCTTCCATGCTTTCCCCACGGTTTTAAAATTTTATTTACACTTTGAGGGTTGAGTTTATGGATCCAAGTTGATTAACGGTTATAAACCGGCTAATTAATTACTTTGTTATCATTATAATTTTCTCGACTTCTAAACCATCTTTCTTTTGACAAGATACTCACATATTGTATGGGCTTTTTCTGAGAGAGGATGTGAAAACGGCTGTATATATGTTTTGTTGTTTTTAGAACATATATATTATAAGTCGTGTTCAAATTTTAAAGGAGGCAAAGGTGTTGGTTTAGAACAGTTAGCGTAAATAATGTATCAGCTTCTTGGATTCAAGTTTCTTCTTTTAATATTTGAAACGATACAATTGGATCGTTCATTTAAACTTAATGAAAACGAGTTTATGATGTGGTAGATAACATGAACCACCACATCAACTGTGATATAAGTTGGTATATAAATGTGATATATAAAAGATATGATATATCTAATAATATCTTGTACTCAATAAATATTGGTTTCGCTCAAGTATTCCGTAAGTTTGGCAAGATCCCAAGAAGAGTTAAAACCTCTAATTCATATGATTTTATGTATTGAACTTACATTTCGTCTAGTTACATATTTCTCCGAATGTTTGAGGTCTCAAATTCAAATACCTTTCCCTAGAGAAATACTATGATTCTATGAATCAAAATCTAGTGATATACCGTACCATATCTACTAAAATAAAAACAAGAGGATTAGGATTGCTAATTGGAGGATCCTAATGAATTATATATGTCTGCACAACAATTAGCATGAATAATACTTAGAATATGACTATGTAATATTGCTGTTTTACTCAAATTATAACACATGTCTTTATAATATATAGAAGAATACACCATGTAACTTAGCGTTTATATTGCCTACAAGATTTTGTAACTTATCTTTATATTGCCTACAAAATTTTCTCCAAGTAGGTACTATCGATGATGTGAAATTTCCCCATATAACCATACCAAGAAATAGACAGGCTAAGCAATATGGTAAATTTAGTAATCATGTAGAGTGACAGAAACAGAATCCGATTGGATGTACCGACAGCCGGCACAAACTTTTAAGCTGCGCGCTACTGTCAAGCCTTGCATGTCAACCGCAAGCAGTGCTCCCGCACCAGACCCCACGTGGCCTCTCCTTATTCGCCACCCCTCGTGGCCTCTCCTTTTTCGCCACCCCTCGTGCCATTGAATTTTTCTACCTCCGCCTCCCCTCCTGTTCTCAATATATTTAACAGCAAAGCAAACAACCTGCACACGTTCGCACAGTGCTGGCCGGCCGGAAAGATGATGTCAGCAAATGAAAGCATGGAGTTTAAGGACACTGAGCTTACCTTAGGGTTACCTGGTACGACGTCAGATTACAACCATCCTCGTGTCTTTGGAGCGTTCAACTTCAAGATAAGTATTACTAATAGCAGCTCGGTGAAACGTGGTTTCATGGATACCGTTGATCAGATTAGCCTGCAGAAAAGCTCTACCGCCAGCGAGCCACGTGGCAGCTCATCATCTAGTACCAGTAGTTCTACAACTACTTCCGTCATCAAAGCCGCAGCTGCAAAGTTAAGATTTTGTTTTTAACTTGTATATGTTGTTTCGCACATGCGGTAGTTCAAACGTGTGATATCAAATCGTTCAGTTTTTAAATTGTACTTCGAGAATTATATATCCATGTCAAAATTTGACTAAATCATAACTACTTGTTTAGCCGTTTGATTATCGACATTTTCATTTCAGCTTTATCTGACGAACTGCGTATTTGGGGTTCTGATATTCAGAGCAAGAATAGCTGGGTGGCCGCCGGTAAGATCGATGAGACAGAAGTCGTTGGTGGTGGTGGAAAGCAGCAGAAAGTATGTAAAAGTGAGCGCAGATGGAGCTCCTTATCTACGTAAACTCGACTTGGAGATGTACAAAAGTTATCAAGAGCTATTGAGAGCCTTAGAGCAAATGTTCCCTTCCTTAACCATAAGCGGTCAGTGTTATATAGAGTTATGCTTTTTAGCCAAAATGGTCCCATTGGCATAATTTTTTATTTTGTTCCATGACAACGAAAAATGATAGAAATTGTTCTTGAGTTTGTTGACTGTCAACCATTTTGGTCATTTCGTGAAAAATCTGTCAATATAATCATTAAGTGGAGGGCTTAGTTTGACAAAAACACTCTTAAAAATGTGGTCACTTGACCATTTAACGAGGATATTGACAGATTTTTCACAGAATGACCAAAATGATTTAAGGTAGACAAACTCAGGGACCACTCCTATCGATTTTCATTGTTGGGGACCTAAGTGGGAAGTTATGCCAATCTTAAAGATCCTTTTAGCTAAAAAGCCTAGTTAGTTATAATTAAGCTAAACTCTAGCTAGCGCTTGTTAATTAACGAGTTGTTATACCAATATAAATTTGTGATACAAGAACTAATTTATGAATACACGGTGTAATTAATCTTGATAATATTTAAGGTAAGTGTATCGAGGATGGCAATGAGGTTATGAAACCTGCAGTGAAAGGAATGGATCAATATATGTTGACAAATGAAGACAAGGATGGAGACTGGATGTTAGTTGGAGACGTCCCTTGGAAGTAAGTTAATTACTACAGTACTGTAGTTACATATATATGCATGTAGTGAAAATGTTGTCACATATATGCAAAAACATTTCATAAAATTAATACTAATTCGTGTTTAGATATATATATATGTAGCAAGCTAATTGGAGTACTATGTGCATGTTAAACTCCAAGGTTATATATAGTTGGGTTGACAACTCAAAATTAAGTGTTGTCGAGAGTAACCCAATTTCAAGAAAGAAAAAAAAAATATCCCACGGAACCTCTAAAAAGAACATTAGTGGAGTTTGATTAGTAGGACGATCATATGATAAACTGTAAATTCAAATATAACCTGGTCGATGTTCCGCCAACTATGTTAGTCAAGATTTAACACCGTTGCCTAAATTAACGTAGAGATGATTCGGGTGACTAGGGTTTGGTCTATTTCTTTGTTCATCGTAGTTTTTTTGTTCTTGGGATTTATGTTTAGTTATGCTATTGCTTTCATGTGCCTTGCCCAACCCTAAACCTATAACCATACTTTCTTCACTGTTTTTTTTTTTTTCTTGTTTCCAATTAATTGCAGGATGTTTATAGAATCATGCAAGCGTATTCGGTTAATGAAAAGTTCAGATGCTGTTGGGATAGGTAATCACTATTAATTTCCTTCATTTTATTATTTATTTCTTTAAAAGGTAGTCGTATAATATTTGATGTAATTATTTTGCAGCTCCGAGGGCTCCGATACCTTCCTGACCATGAATACAAATAGTACTGGTCATCATGTACACATAAATGGGGTCCCTATTTCCTTGTCAAAACCATTTCAGTCGGAAAAATAAGAGAGAAGTTAACCTGACTGCACCTTTTTTTTTTTAACCTTTTTCTGCTTTTAGCCTTATGTTTTTCAGTGGATCTTTGATTTTAACTACAGCTGCACCGGTAAAAGTAACTCTGCCCTATTACTTTTGCTGCAAATTGATCCTTTGGTTAGTAATAATAGCTCCCTATTTTATGGCAGAAATGCGCACTAGCTTTTGTTTTTTCCGAAGAGATTCTCACATGATCTCTTCCACCAAAATCATCAGATCAAATGATCTGAACGTTTAAAATTTTATTCAACAGCCTAACTGTTTTAACCTTTTAAAAGCTATAATGAGATCCGAAGAGGATCTCTTCTTTTGTTTTTTGACAACATCATCGTGTCATGGATAAGTACATGTGCGAAATCACAAGTCATGTGTAATTTGTTGTTAAATTCCCCCAAATCAATACCTTCATCTAAAACTATATAACATTTTCGAACTTGAATACAGAAAAGATGGGCAATGATATGAATAATTGCTGTAACTCACATCTTTCACTCTAATTACCCTTTATTTGGTGTAGTTAGAATATCAGTGTGATACTCTCTTTACATGTATATTCGAATCCTTCGATCGTAGATTAGATTAATCAAAATACAACTCGAATAAAAGAAACATTGTACACATCACAATATGACCTTTATAATATTAAAAATAAATCATCGCGTATAAGGAGCCAAAATGTATTTACGTTGTTAGAATGCCATCTTTTACAAAATTCTGCAAAGAAAGTTCAGTATAAGGGATAAGATCGAAGTTATTGGAAAACAAACTTATTGTTACTTGAATCATTTGGTCTTCTTTGCTTCTCCAAAGCCAAATAAGCAAACTCCGACCTTTTAATTTTGTTTTATGTTTGTTTAATATACATGATTATGCTTACCAACTAATTAATGGGCAGCCTATGGGAGTAGAAAAAGGATTGGCACTATATTTTGTCATCTAGTTATCATGTCGATCCCATCATTTGTCTTGGGGAACAATTGAACAAATCAACCTTTAGTTACATTCGCCAACATGCATTATGATTTTTTATCTTTTCTTTTTCAAAATAACCTCCTACGAAATTGAAGAAGTAAAGAACTTATAGCTTAGTTGGTTAATAAAATTTTGAGAGTTTAATGAAAAGCCCATGGTACTGTTCACTTTAACGAAAAACCATATTTTTACACTAAAAAATCAATCCTGGTACTATTCACTTTACCATTTATTTTGTCATTATCATTAAAACTCAAAGTTTTCAAGCCATTTTCATTAGTTTTCCTTAAAATTTATTATTGGCATTGAAGATTAGGGGTTGAACTCTCCCCTCTTACGATATCGCTTTATAAAAGTCGAGTTACCTAAATAACCCAACTAAGTTAGGGTATATGCAACATGTTGGAGAATTAGACGATGCCTCGCCAAATTATACATAGGATAGCAATATAACGGTATCTCAAGTTTAATAACACATGTTTGCACTTAATCTATGCACTACTACATTTAACAGTTTTCCTGACAAACAACATTTAGTCACACAAATAGAATTTCCGTCGCAATAATAATAAGGCGATGAAATCTTCGTCATGCACAAGTCCTCACACAAAGGTCATGAAAACAAACCTTAAGCGACGAAAAAATAAACTTATTTGCACAACAAACTAGGCTTCGTCTCACTAATTGTATTGGAACAAAGCCCTTCGTTGCGAGGACAATGTACAAAAATCTGTCGTCTCGATGCCACATTCAACACCTAGATGCCGCAACACAAGTTGCGACTTGAACTTAGAATAATACTGTCACATTAACATAACTAGGGTAGGTTATTAGTTATCTCCATCTACCCTTTGTTTGTTTAGGGCTAATAAAACACAAGTAAACCAAATGGGCCAACAAAAATCAGTTAAGAAAGGGAACAACACACACACAAGGGTTTGGGTTGGTGCTCCAGCCAACCAACCTGGTACACAACAAGGCTCCTTTCGGTGCCCCACAAGTACAATAATAGCATATGGCTTTTCACCAAATGGAAATCCAATCCAGATCTTATTCAGCTCAGCCAAGCATACCTTAAAGAATATTTCTCATATTGTTTTTCTATTTTTTTTTCATATAATTTTATTTTCTTTCTTTTATTCTCTCTACCAACTGAACCCAAAAGTTTTAAACTTTAATTTTTGTTGGGTGCCTGCAATTCTCAGAAAATGCCACACCGCCTCTTCTCTTCAATCGAGTACCTCTTATTGATCTCCCATGGAGGCCCCCCCCAGCTTAAGCTTTTAGTACTACATAAAAGGCAATAGTGGATCAATACATCACTTTTTTCACGCCAAACACTGCCTTTCTCTCTCTACTTCTCTCTCTCTGTGCTGCCTGCCTTACATGTTTTTCTTTCCTTTTTGTTCCAAAGTAAATTGCTTTCTCATTTCTCACCCAAAATGTAATTTTGGGTAGTTTTGTGGATACCATGAGCTCCTCCTCTGCTCCTCTCATTTCCTAAAAGGGTCTCTCTGTGTTGTTTTCACAAGAACACCCAGAAACTCCAAAACAGGTTTCTCTCTCCTCTCTCTCTCTCTCTCCTCTTGAATGTTTGTGTCCAGTTTAGCTAACTTGGATAGACTTCAGGGTCTTGTTTTTGATGAATTTTGTTTGTGCATTGCGTAGATCATGCCCAAGTTTTCCTTTTTAAGAGGGTTTTATGATAATTGTGATCTGGGATTGGTGTAGATCTGTGTTATAATTCTGTTTTTGTTCCAGATCTGAGTTTCCATTGTTTGTTTTAGCAAAATCTAATAACTTTATATGCATTTATTATCTTATGATTTGTTGCTAATTAGAGACTTGTTTTTAAATTGTTTCTTTCTGTAGTGTGTGCTTCTTTTTTAGTCAGATTGAAGTATTTCTTAGATTTTTATTGGTGTATAAATTCTTCATGTTTTGAATTGATTGCTTTTGAGTTTGATCTGGATTTACCATCTGCTGAAGAATGGCATTGGTTATTTTGGCAACTGTACTGCTGAAGGGGTTGAGAGATTCAGTTCAGTGGTTACTTGTTTATGCTTTTGTTCGGGATTTTACTGGAGAAATGTGGTCATGTAGATATTACTGATTAACAGTCCATGGACTAACGAGGTTGTCTGCTCAAAAGCTTCAACTTCATCGCAGTTTTGCTGTCTTTTAGCTTCATAAGTCATGATGACCTATTATGTGTGAAAGTTTTATGCATTGATGTAGTGATTTGATTGCTACATCATTCTGCCATGTTGAATGTTGGTTGGAATTTGCAGGGTTTCCACCATGCTGAAGCAAATTCTAAGCAAACTTCCTCGCAAGTCGTCAAAATCTGATTCGCTAGATTCTGCAGGGAGTGAATCTGGCAGCAATACTCCCAATTTGGGGAGTGGGTTCCAATGTACAATTGGTGGGAGTTCTCTTACAAGCAAATTAAATGTTGTCAAGCGAGTGTCTTCAGCAGTTTTCCCGTCAAGCATTGCAGCTGGAGCTGAGGCAGTGGAGCCCCATCTATCCTTCAAGGAGGTTTCCAACCCTCAGAAGCATAGTCTATTTATCAGTAAGCTGAACCTTTGCTGTGAGTTTGTTGATTCCAGTGAGCCAGTTAAGCAAGATCTCAAACGTGAAACATTGATAGAACTTGTTGATTATGTTTCTTCTGGGACTGTGAAGTTCACCGAACCAGCAATTTCTGCCTTGTGTAAAATGTGTGCAGTCAACCTGTTTAGAGTTTTTCCACCTAAGTACCGATCTAATTTTACTGGGGGTGAAACAGACGATGAAGAACCAATGTTTGATCCTTCTTGGTCATACCTGCAAATTGTGTATGATCTTCTGGTTCGGTTTATCAGTTATACTTCACTTGACATAAAGGTGGCAAAAAAGCATGTGGATCACTCTTTTATCGTAAAATTACTTGACCTCTTTGACTCTGAGGACCCAAGAGAAAGAGACTGTTTGAAAACCATTCTGCATAGGATTTATGGAAAGTTCATGGTACACAGACCCTTTATTCGGAAAGCTGTCAGCAATATCATATATCGTTTTGTTTTCGAAACTGAAAGGCATAATGGAATTTCTGAGCTGTTGGAAATTTTTGGAAGTGTAATTAGTGGGTTTGCTTTGCCATTGAAGGAGGAACACAAGATATTTTTGTGGAGGGCTCTTATTCCTCTACACAAACCAAAGTCAGTGGGTATTTATCATCAGCAATTGACATATTGTGTTGTACAGTTCATAGATAAGGATCCGAAGTTGGCAAGTACTGTAATAAAGGGTTTGTTGAAGTTCTGGCCTGTAACAAATAGCCAGAAGGAGTTGATGTTTCTAAGTGAGTTAGAAGAGGTTTTGGAAATGACTAGCATGGATGAGTTTCAAAGGATCATGGTTCCACTGTTCCGGCGCATAAGATGCTGCCTCAATAGTTCTCATTACCAGGTAATATTCTACTGCATAGATTGGCGGCCAAATTGCAATTCTTAGTACATCTTGAGTTTTCAGATTATATGTTTGACTGAAATTTGCTTGCTTGACACTAAGAACTATGCATTAGCATGATCTTGATCATTCAACCGATAAAGCTTCTAAATCATGTTATTTTCATGCCTCTCTTTTCCCTCTATGACATGTTTTTTTGTTTCAGGTGGCTGAACGAGCCCACTTGCTGTGGAACAATGAACACATCCTTAACCTTATCGCACATAACCGCCAGGTGATCTTTCCTCTTGTCTTCCCAGCTATTGAGCGAAACACCCAAAACCACTGGAATCAAGCAGTGCTGAACCTGACCCTCAATGTGAAGAAGACATTTTGCGATATGGATGAGGAGCTGGTACTTGCCTGTCAATGTAAGTTGGAGGAGGAAAATAAAAGGTCAAGCGCTGCAGCTGAGAAGCGAAGGTTAACATGGGAACGCTTGGAAACTGCTGCTGGTGTCCAACCTGTAGCCTGTAACTTTTTATCTCCCATAAAGCCTCCTGCGTGTCCTGTTGTCTGCTAATTTCTCAAGTTACAGAACTTGGCATGCATTTGTGACAGCTCTATCAAGATCAAAAATTGGTTCTGAACAGAACCAGAGATAGAAAACGGGGTTCATCATGTTAGTAATTGGATGTTGTACTTTTGAATTGTACTGATGGATGATCCCGCTGCGCAGAAGATTCGTTAAAGGACTGTTTTCCTTGCTGTATGTTATGTTTGTTGACACATCTTTGTATCTTTACAGAAAGGTTGGTTTGCTGTGGCCTATCTTTTGTAAGTTGTATTTTTCTGAGTCTCTCCTTATTAAGTAGATGGTGATCATGCTCAAAGCCATTGGCTTTGTAATGTCAAAAGAAGATTTGTATAGCTAAATGAATGTCCTCTCCTTCCCATTTCAAATATTTTTTGGAACAAACATGTTTGACCTTGGCTAGTATGGATTCACATGTACTAGGTGAAGTTCATAAATCTAAATGTTGTTGCCATGATGACTTTTGGAACAACATTTGACTCATGTATTCTACACACACTATTTCTGTTTATTATTTTAGTGTTTTGGTCTTTTTTATGTTTTGACAAATTTAGCGCAAAATCGGATGAGATCAAAATATGGGATTTTATGTTGGTATAATGTTTTGATTTTGGCTGAAGTAGTCACATAAAAACGATTGAATTTCGGTAGGACAGACTAACAAGGCAACTCTTGCATTGGGTGAGAATCAACTTGGGATCGAGTAAGACCAAATCATACGCCATCATTGATATTTTGTGGGGTGTTTTGCGGATGACGTGGTTAGACTCCGTTACCCATATTTTTCTATCTACTAACCCATGTTAGAATCATACAACTGTCATACCTGAAAGAATAAAGGAGAGTAGGTTTGGCAGTCTCGTCTTAATATTGATAAAGAAACAAGTGATTTCCTGTGAGTGACAAGGATATGAATCACGGGAAGTCCTGATGATGGTGCCATGACTCATGCCATTGGAATTTGACTTCTCATCTTCATTTGGACGGTGACCTCACATGGCCTGCACGTATGTATACGTATATATGCACCTACTATACGTATATATATGCACATAAACATGTGTGTATGTATGTATGCTGTTGAGAACGTAAATTCCACGTCAAGGAATTGAAGGATCTTGCATGTCCTCATAAAAGTTGAGCCGCCCTCAATATTAGCAACTGGTTTTTTACCTCAACTTTCTTCATAATATCGGAGCACATTACCCACATGTTGAGCTACAACTCGCGTGCTCCCACGTTACCCAATTGTGATGTCACGTCCTAGGCTTAAATGACACGGCCACCCCACACATGTGCTAGGCTTAAATGATCTTATACGCACGCAGCTTTTATCATTAAGTATTTCTATTCAAATTTGTAAGCCTAAAAAAGCAAAGAGTTGCACAGAAAACTCAGCACTCTCTTAGTTTGTGATGGGAGGAAGACCGAAAAAAAGAAAAGCGTTCTCGGATTTGAACAACTGAGTTGTTATAATTTTGTTTTTTAATACAGTTATTAAAAAAAACTTCTTCTATTCCTATGCTATACGTATGCACACCGGGGCACCAAGAAATGTCGCCGGTTGATCACGTTCGAAGGCGCCACGAGGAGAAGGGCTGCCTCTATGCTTGGTTAGTAAGAAAGAAATTTTTAAAGAAAGTTGAGGTTCCACCATAAAACCAATTGGTAATATAGGGAGTAATCTCCTCCCATCATCAATGTGTGACTCATTCTCAACACGCCCCTTCATGTGTGGTGAATTTTCAAGCCTAACACGTGAACAACATAACAGGGTGACGTGGAGCACATGTGGCCGTTTGGCTTCACACGTGAGACAACCTGCTCTGATACCATGAAGAAAGTTGAGGTTCCACCATAAAATCAATTGGCAATATGGAGAGTAACCTAACCTCTTATAAGCCCATGCAAAGTCCCTCGTCGCATCAATGTGGAACTCATTCTCAACAATTTTTAGAGTTTTCACTCATATATATTTACTCGATTTTCCTTTCAATTTCGTTAATTTTGTGATATGTGAATTGTGGTGCAGTTTGTTGCCATTTCTGCTGCTATGACTTATGAGTGCTCTTTAGATGTACTTTGTGTTGGAGCAATATTAGAAAATACGAAAATAACAATATAATTCGAATGATAATAATCATAAATAAATTCACAACATCAATTATATATGAGATTAATATAAACAACTAGAGAGAAAGTTAGAAAAACTAACAAACTTGGAGATTGAGGCTTGCATAAATGCAATGTCCTAAAGATAGAATTTCGTCCATACTCTTGTGCTTGTAGTTCGGTAGGTGTCCATCTCCTAAGATTCAACAATCTATAATCCGAAGTCAAAGCACTTCAATCTTCGGACTCTGGCAAACTTCATATATTTCGTACTCTCAAGACACGACTCGGATATCTACTAAGACATTGGAGAAAACTCTTCTCTTAATTCTATTAGACAGGTGGGATGCTTGAGTTTATATAGAACTCAAGCCACCTTTTTTGAAACAATATGAATGTTGCCTAAAGTTCCAACGAACATATACAACTCATGAATTTGAATTCAACTATGACACACGACTGTTATTTTTCATTCATACAAAAATTAAATATTATAATTTCCAACAATCCCCCGCATGAATGAAAAATTAGGAAGAATTTGAGAGTACAGGCGGACAAGAGATGCATCGGGAGAGGTGTCTTTTGGACTTGAACCTACCCTAGTAAATACTTATCGGATTTACTTGGTGACACAATGAATATGGAATCTTGAACTGTTCACCGCAGAAGTAAACTGAGACAATAAGCAACACACATCACTAATCCTAATATATTCTGGTTCATACGATTGTGTTCATTTGGTCATGAACAAATCCCGGATTCATGAGAGCTTTAGATAATTTAGCCATCTCATGATCATAGAAGCGACTCACTTGTACTCTCACATAGGTGACCACTAATTAAAAATAATCTACTCTATTCCTCCTATTTATAAGATATCACTGTCATTAAGTATAAATATACACCCTAAAACTTCTGCAGACAACACACTTCTTCCATCGTAGGAATGAGGTATGTGGTGTGTTAACTTCTTTGAATCATGCCCAACCATTTTGCCTATTGTACTTAGACCATGGGATCTCCAATCAACTAAATTAGGTTTCCGCCCGGCCGATTCATTAGTTATGTTGGCTTTAGCCTCATTTCCCTCAATGATCAACTTACTCTCTAGTCTAACCTTTAATAATTTGATCCACTACTAGGTTGACTATTTTTAATGGTGTGCACAATCCGTCTAATGAAATTATATTTCATATGAGAGTAGTTGTTTGTCAATTTCAAGTCCTCAAAAGTATGTGTGTGTGTGTGTGTGTATATATGATGGGGCTTTTGTAAGTAATTTGCTAACACTAGGAAGTAGACTTCCCCCACATTTAAGGTATTTAAAGAAAGATCTCTAAAGCTTTCTACCTTAAAATTGTATACTATTATGTTTAGGTAGCAAATTCTTTTATTCTTTCTTGTTAAGTAAATACCATTATATCTTAATGATATTTAAGCAACCCCACAATTCTCTCATAATTGTGATGTTAAAGCACTTCTTTGGACCTTAGCCTCCTCTATTATTAATTCAGTCGTCATTTTATTACAACGAAAGTAACTCATCCATAATGAGTTCAAGCTCTATGATTTGAATATGGTATTGTGTATTGTTATCACAAACGCGTTCTTACCATGAACAACCATGATATAACAAACTCATTGGTTGTCCTTGCTAACCAAATAAGCAACATCACGTCTTCTGCAAATGTACACGACTCGGATATCTACTAAGACATTGGAGAAAACTTTTCTCTTAATTCTATTAGATAGGTGGGATGCTTGAGTTTATATAGAACTCAAGCCACCCTTTTTGAAACAATATAAATGTTGCCTAAAGTTCCAACGAACAGACGCAACTCATGAATTTGAATTCGTTATTTTTCATTCATACAAAAATTAAATATTATAATATATAATTCCAACACTCTGTTGTTGCTGCACTTAGAATTTGTGAGGTTATGAATTCAAATTTTATGGATGACAGTTGTAATGAAAGTAAATCAGGCCGCAAACCAGGCCAAACAGAAGGCCTTTATATTAAGAGCGCAATTACCGGTAGTATTAAACAACCGTGTGCAAAAACCGTAAGAGCTTGAAAATTCCTCACTTCAAGACCCTCCCTCCCTTTAAAGGGGCACAACATTTCTTCCAAGAAACAGAGAAATAGGCTTGAGAATTTGTACTGCCTGTCTAAATAAAATTGCGAGCCCAGTTGCAAACTTGTAATGAAACAGTCTTAGACCAAGTATGGACAGAAAAACTGTGAGATAACATGTTAACAATTATGAAATTAATAAGAGTCACCCCTATGTAATTTGGATTATATACTGTCTTTTTAACAAGCATATGTCTTTTCGCATGTAAAATTTTTCGCATATATCTTCCCACCCTTCTGCAATCCAGTATTAAATTAAATTCATGAGCTACCAGTTGGTTAGTTTCACTTTCACCTATATGCCAGCCTAGTTATCTTGCCGGTAGAGATATGCATCCTCACAAAAAGAAGACAAGTGAGCAATATGGACTTGAAAACTTGAATGTTAATTACATTAGAGAAAGAGAAGCTCTTCAACAACATAAAATTAATTAGATTTGATATTAAACTAGTGCCAAACAATTTCATTATTTCACCTTCAAGTTTCGAAAATCCACGATAATGATATTGGATTATGTAATCGACAAACAAATTAACTAACGAGATTAAGAAGCCGGCACAGTGAGTGTCATTTGAAGAGTTTCTTGACAATTTTTCTGGTTGTGTGCTTCTCTCCTGTGTACGGCTTCCAAACTCCACGTAAAATAACCTTAGCTCCAGATAATTATGCCGTCGCCAGCACAGTTGCAGCCTGCACAATGCATGATCAAATTCAGTCATTAGTTCACATAACATATGATCATAGCATCAGCGAAAGCAAAAGAAAAAACTTGAAAACACGATATACCTGCTTTGGACTGGCTGCATGAACAAGCACATCTGAACCTTCGTCTCTGGTCTCCTGGACTGCTTCCTTTATGGAAATTGCAGGATCTTTCTCATACCGCTTCTCGAAATGACATGGAACAATAGTGGTTTCTTAATAATCGGAAGTTAATTATCAGGCTGAGACAGTAAGTAATAATCTACCGATCTAGTTTACGAGTAAGGTGACTTGAACATAGGTGTAAGGGGAGGGACACTGCCCCAACAAACTGACCTAACTCACGTCTGTGAAATATAATCTTCTTAAGTGAATGTGAATCATATAATTGAAACTATCTATATAGCTCAGTACCTGGAGTTTCCAGGCACCTCTACGCAGCTGCTTAACAGTCTCTGACCGGAATGTATTACGGTCAGCCACCATAATAATGCTGTTCTTCCGTTCCTTCTGAAGCCGCCAAGCAGCCTGCAGCAAATTGATCACAATATATGATTAAACAGAACCATTTAATAAATTAGAGGCCTGCTTGACTTGAGCACAAGAAATAAATCAATCAGCTTAATTACCTTAACCGAACTGATTGCTTTCCAATCTCCCCTGGTGTCAATGTAAGCTAAAACACAGCGTTTCCTTGGCACATTCTGTAAAACCTTGTTTGAATGACAATGAGATCCCAACTGGACTGCTTGTGTGGTGCATAACTGGTTGTACTAGTTATGTGAAACACGGGAAGTTTGAGAGCCCTAATGCGATAAGAGTCATGGAGTTTATGTATTGCAGCTGTCCTATTCTGATCCTTATCTGATATACACTAGTATATCAAGTCATGATGGGACTAAAACTCTTTGAGATAGAGATCAACACTCCTTCTGTTAATAGGCTGGACCGAGTGGATCTCTATCGATGAATGATTGTATAAATAGTTGAAGTCCCTGCTTCCACACTAAGGTTTCCTTAAAATATCTAAAACCCTATTCATTTAGAGAGGAGAATTAACGAGTGTTGGAAGTAGAAGACCGCATCTGTTGCTTTCATAATGGCGATGCCTCCAGGTAAGTTGATTTCTTGTAATGCACGGGATATGCGTATTGTAACCCTAGTGTCGTGTTGGTTTGTCATGCAGTTGTAATTTGATTGTTCATATTACTGCTTACATGTGGTATCAGAGCCAACCCAACATGGCTAGGGTTCATTATTCAATATATGGTTAACTCTCGATATAAATACATGCATATATGTTTTGATCCTGTGCCATTAAAATGCTTTCGCTGCATACTGACAAAGGTTTTGCATGGTCACTATATGTAATCAACTATTGTTGTCGATACCTCCAGTTGTGTTTGCTATTGTGTGCAGATAAGACCATTTAAAGAATGGTGACAATATTGGAATACTCAACCAAGAAGAACTTTTGGATTCACATTCTATTTATCAAAACCAAACTGACAAATAAGATTTGAATCATAAACAAGGATCTCAACACCTAATCTGCTCAAAAGTGTTTAGGTTATTGATTTTGGCTTGTTGTCTAAAGAGTCAAACATGTGATTCATCTGTATTAAGTGAATAATAATCTGCTCAAAAGTGTTTATTTATTCAAGTTAAACAAATGAATCAATGTATAGTGAAGTATTGAATTGACAAGATTATATTCTTCATCTGCTCAAAAGTGTTGGAGTTATGTAAACTGCCCTTGTATTCAATATTTTGGCTATGCAAATCTAGTATAAATGGTTTCTGTCCAAAGATGATACTATGCTTATACGATTATGTGTCAGGAAAAGATTGAGTATCATGTTCCGTCTATTCATTGACACTTAGATGACTAACAACTGTAAAAATTAACATTTGGTTTTGCAGCTCCTCACATGACATCCCTCAATTTCAACAATATTGAGACCTTGACTGGTTCTAACTACAAGAAGTGGAAGGAGGATGTTGAAATGGTTCTTGGCCTGATGGATCTCGATTTGGCATTAAGGGAGGAAAAACCTGCAGCTATTACTGCAGAGAGCACTACAGATCATAAGGCAAAGGTTGAGAAGTGGGAGAGAACAAATCGGATGTCACTGATGATTATGAGGAAAGCAATGGCTCCATCAGTTAAAGGGGGTGTTCCAAAACAAGATAATGCAAAAGACTTCTTGGCTGCAGTTGGGGAAAAGTTTAAAGAATCTGACAAAGCAGAAACTGGGACTTTTCTAACTCAAATTACTTCAATGAAATTTGATGGTGAGGGAAGTGTCAGGGAACACATTCTGAAGATGGTGGACCTTGCTCAAAAGTTGAAGGACCTTGAAGTACCCATGACTGATCAGTTCCTAGTTCATATGGCTTTGAACTCCCTGCCTTCAAAATATGGGCAGCTCAAGGTTTCATATAACACTCAGAAGGTTAAATGGGGCATAGATGAACTGATCACTATGTGTGCACAAGAAGAAGATCGGCTCAAGAGTGACAAATCAGTGGATGTAAATTTTGTGCAAGGAGAAAAACGCAAAAGGGATTTCACTCAAGGTTCAACCGTGGCTGCTGGTAAGAAGAAGAAGAAAGAAATTTCTTCTTCATTTAAAAATGCTAACATCATCTCTAAAGGATCTCATAAAATGAAAACTGCTAATGTTGAAACTGAGAAAGAAAAGGAGTGTTATTTTTGCAAAGAGACAGGTCACTTAAGAAAGAATTACAATGGCTTCAAGAATTGGCTTGTTAAGAAAGGTAATGAAATAAATGTCTTCGTATGTGTTGAGTCCAATCTAGTATACATTCCTCCTAATAGTTGGTGGTTTGACACGGGCTGTTCTATTCACATAACTAATTCCTTGCAGGGCTTCTCAAAAACAAGGGTGATAAACAATGAAGTCTACAATGTCTATGTGGGGAATGGGAGCAAGGTTGCTGTCGAATCCATAGGAAGTGTCAAATTAGTTCTTTCCTCTAGCTTTATTTTAGAATTAAGTCCAGTACTTTATGTACCTTCCATGCGAAGGAATTTAATTTCTGCATCTAAGTTAGTTAAGTCCGGCTTTACATTTGTGGGTGACAGTCAAAGTGTAAAGTTTTTCCATTCAAATGACTCGAATAAATTGCTTGGTGAAGCTAATCTCAAGGTTGATATGTGGCAAATGAATTGTACTTATGAGATTGAATGTTTTAATGTTCAAAGTGTTGGTCCTAAACAAGTGCTCTCTCATGCAAAAACCTCAATGCTTTGGCACAAAAGGTTGGGGCACATCTCTAAATAAAGGATCATCACACTTACAAAACAAGACTTGTTGCCACAACTTGATTTCAGCAATTTTAAAGAGTGTATTAACTGTTTTAAAGGAAAGCTCACTAATACTAGGAAAATAGGGTCAAATTGTAGCCAATGTCTATTGGAAATTATACACACTGACATTTGTGGACCTTTTCCAATTAAAACCATCTGTGGAAAATCATATTTCATAACCTTCATTGATGATTTTTCACGGTTTGCATATGTTTTTCTTATTTCTGAAAAAACTGAAGCCTTGCACTGTTTTAAAACCTTTCGATTGGAAGTTGAAAAACAACTGGAAAAACACATTAAGATTGTGAGATCCGATAGAGGTGGTGAGTATTTTGGCAGGTTCACTGAGGCTGGACAACACAAAGGACCTTTTGCAACCTATCTTGAACAAAATGGCATCGTGGCTCAGTACACTACACCTGGGACTCCTCATCAAAATGGAGTTGCTGAACGAAGGAATCGAACCCTAAAAGACATGATCAGATCCATGTTTGCACATTCAAAGCTTCCAATGTTTCTTTGGGGAGAAGCACTGAAGACTGCAAACTATATATTGAATCGGGTACCAAGCAAGTCTGTGGACATGATTCCGTTCGAAGCCTGGACTGGAAGGAAACCAAGTTTTAACCATTTTCATGTATGGGGTTGCAATGCCGAGGCTAGATTTTACAACCCAACAGAGAAGAAACTTGATCCAAGAACCATTAGTTGCAAGTTCATTGGATATTCTGAGAAGTCTAAAGGGTATAAGTTCTACTGCCCTAACAGTCACTCGAGGGTTATGGAAACACATAATGCACGATTTCTTGAAGATGAGGATGAGACTGACTTCAGCAAATCAGCAGCTTCATCCCCAGATTTCGAAGAAATCCCACTTGAGTTACCTGATCAGCATGCATCCACTCTCATTATTCCCATGCAGCCACGTCCATGTAATAACGGTTTACATTTGTCACAAGAAGATGAGACAGCAAATGAGGAACACATGACCCATGTGGATGTCCAAGAAAACGAAGTACATGCACCAGTACCTCCTGGAGAAGATCAAATAAATGCTCCAGGCACTACTATTTTGGAATCGAATGTTAGAAAATCACAAAGGGTACGTAAAGCAGCACTATTGCCTGATTTCGTGTACCTAAATGAGGCAGAACACACTATAGGTGATGAGGATGATCCCTTGACCTACAATCAAGCCATATCAAGTGCACGATCAACGTTATGGAAACAAGCCATGCATGAAGAACTGGAGTCCATGGAGAAAAACAATGTCTGGAGTCTAGTTCCACAGCCACCTGGGACAACAAAAGTTATTGGTTGCAAGTGGGTGTTCAAGACAAAACGAGACTCACAAGGCAACCTTGACAAACACAAAGCTAGGCTAGTAGCGAAGGGTTTTACACAAAGAGAAGGCATTGACTACAATGAGACGTTTTCTCCAGTCTCAACAAAAGACTCCATGAGAATCATCCTAGCTATCACGGCACATTTTGATTTAGAACTTCATCAAATGGATGTCAAGACGGCATTCCTAAATGGCGACCTTGAAGAAGATATCTACATGCAACAAGCACCTGGATTTGTTGAAAGGGGGAAAGAGACGATGGTTTGTAAGTTGAACAAGTCCATATACGGCTTAAAACAAGCTTCGAGGCAATGGAATAAGAAATTTGATCAGGTAATGGTAGTTTCAGGTTCTCAAGAAAACAAAATGGACGAGTGTATTTATCTGAAAGTCCTTGGCTCAAAGGTTATATTCTTAGTATTGTACGTGGACAATATATTGTTAGCCAGCTCAGACAACTAAGAGTATGCTCATTCAAAACTTTGACATGAAGGACTTGGGAGAAGCTCGATTCGTTTTGGGAATAGAGATTATAAGAGATCGTGCTAAGAAGTCCCTTGGTCTCTCCCAAAGGCAATACATCGACAGAGTCACTAAAAGATTCAACATGGACAAGTGTTCGAATGGAGAATTGCCTATTGGCAAAGGAGACAAACTAAGCAGTGATCAATGTCCCAAAAATGAATTAGAGAATGAGGGAATGAAGGATAAGCCCTATGCATCTCTTGTAGGGAGTCTTATGTATGCCCAGGTATGCACAAGACCGGACCTGGCTTTTGCAGTAAATGTACTAGGAAGATTTCAATCAAATCCTGGTACAGCACATTGGGTTGCAGCGAAAAAGGTACTAAGGTATCTTAAAAGAACAAGAGATTTCATGTTAACCTACAGTTATGTGGACAAGCTGGAGTTGGTAGGATTCACAGATTCAGACTTGGCAGGATGTGTGGACGACAGAAAATCGACGAATGGTTACATTTTTCTGTTGGCTAATGGTGCAGTATCATGGAAAAGTGCAAAACAGAAGGGTATTGCATCTTCAACCATGGAAGCTGAGTTTATAGGGTGCTATGCAGCAACTCAACAAGCCATTTGGCTTAAAAACATGGTGAGAGGATTGGAAATCGTTGACAATGTTGACAGGCCCCTCAAGTTGTACTGTGACAACAAAGCTGCAGTTTTCTTTTCAAAGAATAACAAAAGGTCATATGCTAGTAGATTGATGGATATCAAGTACTTAAAAGTGAGAGATGAAGTGAAGAAAGAGACTGTCGAAATTGAGTACATTCACACGAGCTTAATGGTAGCTGACCCGATGACAAAGGCCTTACCAGTGGGAGTCTTCAAGAAACATGTCTTCAACATGGGAGTGAGAGAACTCTTTGATTCCGTTAATGAGTGGGAGTAAGCTCTCCATGAACTACGTAGGTTTTCTTGCAGATATCTTTATTATTGTTGACAGTTGTTAATTACTATTGACTTGTTTGAATAGCTGATTATGCTTTGACAAACGATTTTGGTACTGGAATCATTTCAGTTTGTTATGTGGAACTGATATCTGATGGTATAAATTATCAGTTCTCGACATCATGACTCTTAAAAGTGGCATAGTGTTTTTATGATAAATATGTATGTGATCACAGAGTGCAAAGTGCAAGCAATGCGTGTTTTGTTTTCTGTGGTCCTATATTTTTCTTAAAAATGACAAGTCACTGAGTAGGATCAGTTGCAAGCTTTTGAGAACTCAATGATCATCGTGATTCTTATTGTATTAAGGCATATCATTGACATTCAAGTGGGAGAATGTAAAACCTTGTTTGAATGACAATGAGATCCCAACTGGACTGCTTGTGTGGTGCATAACTGGTTGTACTAGTTATGTGAAACACGGGAAGTTTGAGAGCCCTAATGCGATAAGAGTCATGGAGTTTATGTATTGCAGCTGTCCTATTCTGATCCTTATCTGATATACACTAGTATATCAAGTCATGATGGGACTAAAACTCTTTGAGATAGAGATCAACACTCCTTCTGTTAATAGGCTGGACCGAGTGGATCTCTATCGATGAATGATTGTATAAATAGTTGAAGTCCCTGCTTCCACACTAAGGTTTCCTTAAAATATCTAAAACCCTATTCATTTAGAGAGGAGAATTAACGAGTGTTGGAAGTAGAAGACCGCATCTGTTGCTTTCATAATGGCGATGCCTCTAGGTAAGTTGATTTCTTGTAATGCACGGGATATGCGTATTGTAACCCTAGTGTCGTGTTGGTTTGTCATGCAGTTGTAATTTGATTGTTCATATTACTGCTTACACATTCTTCTGCAGATTCAGTATAGGAGAAGAGTCCACGGAAGGAGTTAAAATACGAACAAGTTCTTCTTCCATTGCCGCCTGCACATAAGAAGATGTTGTTGTGAACCACGGCAACTTTTTACCCTCAAGACTAGCAGCCACTGATTCACAAAGCTCCTCAGCTACGGCCTCGGCCTACGAGAAAGCACAAACAGATTACAAATAAATTAATTAAGAAACTTGATGATCAAGGTGGCAGCATAAGATTAGGTATTAATTGAATTAAGAAACAAAATATATACCACATTCTTGGCCATGATCAGCTTCTCTTTGAGAGCTTTCAAAGCTGGTTCGAGGTCCGACTTCTCCAATGGCATTCTTTAAGAAATTTACCAGCATAATTAGTAATTAATCAACTTAGAGTAAGAATACAGATAAAGAAAATAAAGCATCAGGATACATAGAATGACTTACCTCCGGAACATACACGAAAACCACCCGTTATTTTTGTATCCTTCAGGTCCAGCCTTTTGCACGGGTTTTGACTCAAAGTAGTCCTCTTTAGGGGACGTGTATTCGATTGGAATTTTAAAGGACTGATCAAACTCCTTATTAAGGCGAGGGTATTCAATAGGATATTTGACGGACTCAAACTCCTCGTTGAGGGAAGGGTACTGAACTGGTATTTTAACGTAGTTAATAAGTTGTTTAAAAGGTTCATCAAAATCAATGTAGACGTCCCTCCTCGTCGGATCATAAATCTCCAAGAACTTATGCTTTGCCATCGAAAGCAGTTCATCCACATACCAGACGTCATGGAAGGTTTTCTGATCATAAACAGAGAGAAACACGAGGCGAAGCTCATCATGGAAGGTCCATTTGAGTGTGTAAGCAGCTCCCGGGCGATTATAATCCAAAGATGACGTCGCTGCTGCTGCGCCAGACAGTTCCTCCATAAGACAGGATTCGATGAAGTTTCCAAGTACTTAGGATCCATGGCCGTTAAGAGCACTTTGAAGCTCTTTATATGTCCACAGGATTAGTCCTCCCCTGGTAAATATGAACAATTGTTCCAACATCTTCAATTGATAACTTGAATGCCACTCTGCAGTCAAATGCAGAACACATTAATTAACTCAGCAGCCGTAGAATTGAAAGATAAAAGCAAGAGGTTTACGTTCCCCGACCAAATGTAACTTTTTTTGGTCGAAAAAACAATAATTATAACTAGAAATTAAGTTACACTACACAACAACAAGAAACAAAAAGTTTACCAAATGTTATGAACTAAGAAGATCGGCAGGCTAAGCGTTTAAAAACAAAACTAACTTTGAAGTAGCGTAGGTGCTTCGAAATGCAGGCTTGGTGCTTAAAACAAGATTGGGTTTTGTATGATGAACTCAGAAGAAATGCATCTATCTCACTCTATTTATGCTGATCGTTCTTACTTGGTTGTCAAGCAAACCCAAAGTCATGATCTTCTTAGGAGAATCTGTGTTTGGGTTAACCTAGTATCCTCCCAACCGAATGATTATCTTGATAAGTATCATAATGATTTAATTTTCGATCTCGATTCTTACTAAATAGCTGCAAATGCTTATGATCTAGTGAAATATATGTAACTCCTTGTTTGTTTATTAGATCAGACCGAGATTTCGTCATGATCTCGTGAAATATTTGCCTTTGGTATTGTTTGTTTGTACTGTAGGCCTTGGATGTATGTAATCTATATATGTATATATGTATATATGTATGCGCGCATGCATCCACCCATGCGGAACTACCATTTATGATCATTAAAAGGAATCTCACAAGTTCATTTTGGATATCGAAGGTCATCGTTATCTAGTAAAAATCATACATCAATTAGTTTATTTTGTATATCGAAGATGATTGATATCTAGTAAAAATCATAGTTTATTTTATATATCAACTTCCACTGTAATCTTTTTGTATTCTAGACGATGATATCCCTACTCTTATGTAAGCTGGCAAAATCCTTAGTGCAACCAGCTGCATATCTTATTGTATTTATCATTTTTCTTACTTGATAAGACACGTAATAAAAAAAAAAGATACGCATAGCAGAGGCAATCCTGGCATAGGGCGAGCTGGGCTAGCCGAGCGACCGCACGGGCCCCAAGGACCCGAGGGCACCAAAATCATTTTGTTGGTCTGTGGATTTTTTGTAATGTTAAAAATAATTCAAACTCAAATAAATTAGCAAAATAATACAAGCAGCAGTGTAATGTTGGTTTTCGTTGCTTTGTTCATTTCACCAATGGTTTTAATACTTAACAAAAAAAACTTGAGTTTCATATGTAGGCATTGGTTATAGTGTAATTGCACACATATTCATTTCATTTAAATACCACGCAGGTTCAAATCTCCCCAGCAACAAATTAAGATTAAATATGTTGTATCGAAGAAAAAAATAGTAGTTTTCTGTGTACTAATTTTCACAATTTCATAGTCTTATAGCAATATATATATGTTTTTTTTTTTTTTGGATAAAGGATATTAAGAACCTTAAAAATTATTACTGTAATTTGGTATTCATATATTGTTTATATACAAAAACAAAAAAGAAACTCAAAACATTTTTCTAAATAGGATCGATATTTCCAATTGGTAAAAGGTTAGTAAATTAGAAGGAAAATAAAAAACACCCTACAACCATAAGTTTAGTACAAAAATACTTATGTGACATTAATAATAGAGCATCTTTGTTAACGTCGTCCAGTGCCTCAAAAATCTCAATACCGGCTCTAACACATTGCATCTAAAGGCGGAGCCACTGGGGTGAGCTCCTCAAGCCGTGCGTAAAGTGAATTGATTTTCCTGCTACCTGTTTTGCAGCTGAAAATTTTACAACGCTACTCGCTAGCCATCTAGAAGTATCAGTTCCTCAAACCACTACTCAGCTAGCCATCTACAAGTATAATTTCCTCAAATCACACTTATTAGAAGGTTAACATTTACTAAACTCTTTATCCAAATCATAGTTTACAATGATACAGACTACCGTTATCGCGCTAGCATACATGAAACAGTTTCAATTGCATCTACACGACGTCGCCATCTTAGATGATAATGGAAAGATCATTCCGTTGAGCAGGTCGATCTCAAAAAATGTAAACGCAGGCAATGGAAGTGAGAATTGTTGTCAGCAGTATCGAAACAACATTCACAGCATTGTTGTCAAGAAAGTTAAGACCTGAAATTTGCTTAACTTTTGGCCCCGGCTTTCCAACAACCTGGAGAAACAAAAGAAGTTGGAATGAAATTAGTTAAGCAGATTCAATTGTTACCTTAAAGATGATAACATCAGATTTGCATATGCCTTTAACGCACCTTGTTATGAACAGTGCAGAATCCACTGAATTGCAGCGTTGCTCCCAAAAGAGAATCAATGGCACTACCACCTAGTCCGGCAAGAGTAGAAATAGGTATCACCAACAGCTGCTTCAGTGCTACATCATATGCGCATTTTGTAGTGAGAAATCCAATAACCACAAATGTCAGTCCGATAACAGAGCCTGCAGCTGCAGCTGCCAGTAGTCCTGCTATTGTAACTCCGCCATTGGTACCCTTCCGAACAGGCTGCCAACACAATGTAGAGACCCAAATTAATATCCGTATCTACATATTCAAGCAGCCAGATAATTTCGATTTCTTCTAGCTAGACAAATACATTCCCCATAACACCATAAATGCTAATCATGACAGAAAAAATACTTTATATCCTTAGTCTATAAGGCGATCGGTAATTCTTTAGAACAGTTCAAAGAATGAAAAGATGCACAAATAACACTCATAAGCAACAGCATGAACGTAACTAGGCTTTTACAAGAAAGATGGGAGACGACGCGGAACTGCAAAAATGTAATGATACATACTTTTATGTGTGTTCATATGACAATTGAACTAGTTATCGAACTTAAGGACACAGATTATAGACCAAACTTTGATCATTAGGCACGAATAAGAAATTTACCTACACCGGGATGCCAGGTAACCCAACTTAGTCACGCATCGAAATGCATTTTAACTTCCCCACATGGCAATGCGTCATTAGATTGGGATACCACCACAATGGCATCCCTTTGTAAGGAAGTTCTTTCTCCAGCTCAAGATACATACAGAAGTGCACGCATTTGCAATTTTCCAGCAAGAACAAGATGCGAAAAATTGAAACTTTGGCAAAATCTAAGCTTAACCCAAGTGAGAAAATACTAAATCGAGCTGGTCATACGAACCTTAAGAGTCGTGATCAACCGAGGCTGAGCATCACTGAGAACTCCGAGCTCAGAAGACCAGGTGTCGCCATTGCTGCAAGCATAGTGACCAATAACCCCACCAACGAGCGCCGTAACGAGAACTGAGTCGTTCGAGTCCAAGCACTTCTCCTGCAATCCCGATTTTGCCCACAGAATCAGAACCAAGATCGACGCGATCCCACTGTTGGATAACACCTGCACCCAATTTCTCTGGCCACCCTCTTTGAAATCGGCGTCGACGCGCCGCTTCTTGTCTTCCCCGACCTTGGTCAGCTTCGACGATGTGAAGAAGAACATCAGCAGCAAAGCTCCGTACCTTCGATGAGCAAAGTTTGTGAGCCTGTTGGATGCCGAGAAAATGAAAGAAAGTGGAAAGAAAATTCACCTGTACCCGACTGCAATGTGGATGGTCATGACGGCAAAACCCGCGACTGTCCCTGAGAGGTTGAGTGAATTTCTTCGGTAGGATCTGGCGGCGATCAACGACGAGATTAAGACCGCGATTAGCGGTTGGATTAAGAGTTTATCCATGCTTGTCGCTCTAAACTTTGGATTAATTTTCGGGATTACGGTGGGAAGGAA